>NC_061485.1:14773198-15068198 GCF_022539355.2 Hippoglossus stenolepis
CCATTACTCCCTATTACCTCTTTGACTATAAAACTGTGTGATAAAACTGTTTGAATTCTGAATCGTCATAACCAAATTTCATGCACACATTATTGACAGAGCCATGATAATAATGTGGCATCCTTTTGTCGTAACTAGTTCTTCTACAAACATTACATTCTACCAACTACCTCGAAACCCGCCCTGCAGCGACACAACACAGTCCTCAGGGTGTAGTGGCGATGTAGTGCAGCGCTGGGACCAGCTGCCTGATGGTCTGAGAAACGTCCCATCCATTGCAGTTTTTACAACCAAATTGAAATCTTCAGAATAAACCATTTGACAAGGTCAGGCTGTTATTCTATTTTATTCTACTTTTATTTCACACTGTTCTAATTTGTTGTTGTAAATTGATTTTCTCCCTCAACTCGTTTAATTCTTGTACAGATTTCAGTTTTATTTCCTTTACGTCTTTCAATCACTTTACCTCTTATTGTACTTTCTTTAAATTGCTGTACACTCTGCTTCCTGATTCTAAACTGGTTTCTTTTAAACGTGTCTCTTTATCGTCCCTGTACAGGACTTTTAATCTTCCTCCATGTATGTGCCTTATAAATTAAACTTTCCCCACAGGTATGAGAGGCTCAATGTGAGAGTTTAGATTGGAGATGTGTTGCTGACCGTCTGTCCCACACCACCAGGCTTTAATCACACCTCAGGAGGCTTGTGTTGCAGGCTGGTGTTGTGCTACAGCTCCTCCAGTGTAGGTTTGCACTAGACAACATCTCTCTTTCTATAGGTAACAGCATCCAGTGCTTCCTGACGACAAGCCGCTCACAGTCAGCTGAGCGTACTGTAACTCATTTAGCATGTCCTGGTTTGACCGCTGTGGGATAATTAAATATGTACTTGTCAGACCTGGGTGTTGTCTCTGAAGTTGAACGCCAATTATATATAGCAATGGCAATATTAAAAAAAAGCATCACTCACATGTAAATACACCTAACGTCGCCCACCCAGGCTGTCCAGACGATCAAAACAGGCGCTTACTCGCCATCCGTCCACTCAGACTGTCAGTTAGCATTCCGGCTAGCCTCCCAAGCTAATCAAAAAAAAAAAACACATCTCCTCAGCCACGGCTCGCTTCAGGCGCCCGGGGCACCGCGACACAACCGTAAACCCCCGTCCGCAGACCGTGAGCCGCGCGCGGGCCGAGTGACGTGGACACGCGAGTCATTCAACGAGCAGCTCGCGGAGGACGATATGCGAGTGTTTAGCCAGCGTGAACTTACATGGGCGCTGAGAGGATTGTGTTGATGACCGTTCATTTCTCCCGACGGCGGAACACTCCCACGGTGACGTCAAATAGCGTGCTCGACGTCAGAACAGCTGAGCGGCACCCAGACACCTCGCCGGCCGCGCACATGACCGCGATGGGAGCGCGCAGGAGCCGGTCCGGTCGGTCGCGGTGTTTGTGAACTGGGTGTTCGCCTGCGGCTCTGTTTGCACGGAGGAAGCTGCGTGGGGATCCGGCGTCAGTCCGTAGATCGGCCCGCAGGCTGTTCGAATGTCGTATTCTGGGGGGGGAAATGTGTCGTACGTGAATAATATGTCTACAGTAAAAGAATGTTCTATAAGTGGATGAGACTTTCATAAAAAACAGCAAGTGTTTCAGACGAACGAAACGCGTATTGGCTGGGGGAATGTCACGTGAGAGGAGATGCGCGGAAGACGCACGCGCATGGTCCATATTCATCCTAATAGTAATATAAGAATCTATATTAGTTGAGCTGAAACCATTAATGCACCAGTGGATTTAAACAAAAACACATGATTCGCTAATGTCGGGATTAAATAATAGATTAACAAAAAGCTTTTAGACCTCTATTGTTGCATTTCAACCTCTGTACTAGGAACCTGAATTTTTGACAAGGGTCAAAATTCAACATTTAAGAAATAGTTTATACCCTCCAAAAAACTATACTCAAATGCAAAAAATTTAATAAAAAAAACTTTACCTGCATATACATTTTTATTATACTTGCACTGTTGTCTCATATTGATATCAAGAAGTCACCCTTGGGCTCAAGGAAATTGCAATAGGCTCTTGTTGTGGTTTTAAGTCAGAGGGCACCAAATTTGGAGATTTGGAGTGTTTAAGTCACAGCCCTGAATGTCCTTATTTACAAATACTTCAGACAAAAAACAAATATACAAAACATACATTCAGGCAATGGTTGTGTATCTCAAGTTGCTTTTTATTTCCCGCTTGAGAAAATTGACATTTTGAATCCCTCTTGCTAAATGCATGACAAGATATTCAAGTTGCTAGCCCTGTAGCGATCGATTTCCATCAAGTAGGAAAGGATCCTTGGAGTGTTTGTTCCAGTTCTCTAGCCAAATCTATGAGGTTCATCAAAATTTGTGAGTCAGTGATGCTCCTGGGGGTCATCAGCAGACTATTTAGTTTTTGGTGGTTTCTGGTGAGGAGGGAAATAGTAATATGGAGGCACGGCATAGTGCACAGGCTGCTGTCCAAATGGAGCTGAGTTTGTATGA
This sequence comes from Hippoglossus stenolepis, assembly GCF_022539355.2. Classification (NCBI taxonomy): domain Eukaryota; kingdom Metazoa; phylum Chordata; class Actinopteri; order Pleuronectiformes; family Pleuronectidae; genus Hippoglossus; species Hippoglossus stenolepis. Next base: position 14,775,737 of record NC_061485.1, read on the forward strand.
GGCGTGGTTGCAGGATCAGGAAATACAGGTATTGGAGCCTGCTGAGGCGCATAATATTGCATATAAGGGTGTGGAGCATAAAAAGGCTTTTGATCAGCAGGCTTTAGGGTGTTGGCTGCAGCGGTGGCAGGCGCAGCAGTTGGTCTTTGAGGGGGATACCTTGGTGGAGGATACAACACAGGGACCTGGTAGATCTGAGGATGCAGAGGTTGTGGTTTGGGCTGATGGTTCACAGGTTTGGGATTTGGAAGAGTTTGGTGCTGGCCTTCTTGAGGCTCTGGGAGTTTAGGGTATGGCAGGAAGTGATACTGAGGTGGCAGTGGGAACTGAGGATCAGGCTTCCAATCATATTGAGAATGTGGCATCTGAGGTAAATCAGTCTCAGGAGTAGCAGCAGGGTTTTTATTAGGAATAGACTGTGTTGGCGGTACAGTTCTGGGAAAGAAGTTATACGGAGGCCACTGTGGATACTGTGCAGGACCTGAGGGAAACTGCAGCCATTGGGGTGGTGGTGCCACTGTACTCGGGGTAGGAGCAGGGGTGTGTGCTGGAGGAGTGGGCACAGGAAACACTGGTTTATGTGGAAACATAGGAAACTGAGGGTACTGAGGAAACTGATGGAAATGAGGGAACTGCCAGACCGGACTACTGTCACTAGGGGGTGAAGTTGTTGATGTGGTTGGTTTAATTTCAGGTAATGAGGGGCATGTGACTAAGAGCTCAACATCCAACAAGAGAAGAGAAAGGAAATACTCCTCATCCTGCAAGGAAAGAAACTGGGTAAATCAAAAGCATGCATACATCTCAGTGTTTAACCACAATGGCAACCACAATACCTTGTTCTCTATGCACAGGCCTCTGTTGTAGGGTGCAGTGAGTGTCAATCCTCCAGGTAATGAGTCAACAGCAATTCCACAACTGTCACAGACTGATGACAGATACACCCATGCACCAGAAACTGCAACAGCATTAATATCAGATTAGAAAACTGACCAAAGCCATTCTGGAAATCAAGAAAACAGCAATATGTCAAGTCACCTACCTTTTACTTTGAGTTCATATGCTGCAATACCCCCAAACTTCACCACCATTCCAGTTGGGAAGCAGGAAACAGAAGGTGGTGGTAGCACAGCAGGGCAGGACATGGTCATGGGTTTCCCCCATAAACGCAGTGGTAGTACATAGTCACCCCCCTGTGATATAGAAAAATTAAATAGGTTGAGCATAGAATGTAAGAATTTTAGGTCACCTTTCTTAAAACTAAAGTAAACTCAAATGGCACTTTGGCATATAACTCAGCAAAGGCCAAACAGTCATAAAACCACATTAAAATCTGATAGATAAATCAAGAGCCATTTATTATTCAGTGGGAAATTTGTGAAAATTGTATAAAATGTCCTACAAGTTAAAGAAAGGGATAAAAATAAAAATTCTGGATCTGCACGGAGTCTTTCAGGGCCAATGTCCCATCCTTTAACCAAGTTTCATAGAAATCTGTTTTGTAGTTTTTGACAAAATAACCAACCAACAAACAAACATACAAGGGTGACGACATAAAATAACCTCATGGGAGAGGTAACTAACAAAAGTTGATTTACTGAAGGAGTGCGATCAGTGTTAAGATAAAAGTCTAGAGATACTTTCAGTTTTGTGCAGTTTACAGATGATAACAAATGATTTTAAAAAGACCAAATTAGCTACTATGATACAAGAAATGAACCTTACCTGTTGGGTGACATGGCAGCCCTGGTAGGGTGCAGCAAAAGCCACATGCCTGCGGGACCTCTTCACAGAGGAGCCACAGCTGGAGGGCATTCGAGGCAGAGGGGTAAGAGGTCCCACACCTGTTTGTCATTAGAACCATGTTTAAAACGGAGACAATTTCGCGTTGTCCAGCATTGAAAAACAATCTAATTTGAAACTTACCACTATTCACAAGAACGTGAGGAGCTCCTATCCGTTTGACCTTCAGAGTCATCAAGTTGTCGCTGCATTGTACTGATGGATCCAGACGCTTGAGTTTTGCAGCCATCAAACTGTGCGACACTGGAAACGCAAGCACAAACGCAATCTGTTGATGATGTTACAGGTCTGTCATTATAAACTACAACATTTAACCAAATTCATTCGCCGACTCTGAACCGATATTGTATCAAGCTTCCAAAAAAACAACCTACCACTCATGTTGCTGTAGACCAATATTTTGACACATGTCCTGTATAGGACCATACACATCAAGTCTCATTAATTGTTTTTGATTTAACAACAAAATGCAGATTTCATAGCAATTCTGTCTCATGTTATGATCCATACAAAGTTGTATTGGTATCCAAGTTTCATCTGCCCAATCTAAAGCTGTGGGTTGGAGTAGTAGTAACTGACTGTACATTGCCCATTCCCAGTAAAAAGTAATACATTCTCAAATGTTCACTTGGACTTTATTAAACAGAAACTGGCAGATTTCACACAGCTATGTATGAGGGATTTTTTTCTCCTTTCAAGTCTTAATCCAAATTCAATACCCATAATATTTAAAGTAGTATGAAAAGATGCACTACAATTTAGAGTCAAATATTTTAATATATAGATGTTAGGATATTCACCACAGAGTTTCTTAAAAAATATTACTTATACATTTCTTAAGCCTGTTTAAATTAAAAGCACATCTCAGACCTTATTGACATTAAGAGACATTTTCTCATCAGTCATTAGTCAGTTTCTTTGAGTTGTATCATTGTGAGACAGATGATCTGTAACTTACCAGGAGCCAACTTTTCATCACCCCCTTTAGGAGACAAGGTGAGGGATCCGTATCGAGTTGGGAGTGCAGATCCATGTTGTCCATCATCAGACACCACACTCCTGAAGTGAAGTCTGCCTTGTAACACAGGCAAAGCTCCTAAATCAACAGCTTGTCCATTAAAACCTTGTAGAGATGCTAGAGTCGCGGTCACTATGAAGAACAGCATATCATTTCTAAAAGGCATCCCACCTCTGATGATGAGTGCACTTTACGCATGTGCTGTGTGTAAAACTGTTGATAAGCTAATCACTAAGGTGGTCAGTGTGTGGAGCTGCCTCAAATAAATGCTTCCCCTCAGGGCTGCTTAATTGACGAGCCAATCACAGGCAGCCAGGTGTGAGGAGCTAAGGAGAAGCAGGCGATGACCCATCAAGGACTCATGACACATGAAGGAGAATTATAAGGAAGAGGGAAAATGAAGAGTAGCTTTATTTCAACATGTTCTGTCATCTAACCAACTGTTGTCACTGTCTTTTTTCTGATCCTGCTTTACAATAACTCGGCTGAGAGTCTAGATCTCGATTTATATTTAATGTAACTATATGTTTGAGAATATAATGGTGAGAAGTAACAAATATCAATAAATACTGTAGTTGTTTCTCAAATAGATTCATCACAAAAAAGGTTTAAGATTAGAGTTTGAATAAATAATCAGCTTTTCTTGTTATTTTAACCAAAGCTTGATTTGACCTTTGACCTCAGAATGTTACCCTGGTGAGACAGAACTAAAAGTGTAAAGATGCTTGCTGTGATCAGTTCTACTATAAAAACATTTTTCAAGCTATTTGATTTATAAAAAGCAATGACTGTGACTTTGAATGATTCAAAAAGTTGCTTTATTTACAACAAAGTGAAAACATCCAATCATATTGCAGTGGTAGCTTAACATATACATACTAACCTAACTTTTAACAGTTACAAAACAAATCTGATGCAGGCCAGATGTTGACTCAGATAATGGGAAATTTGTTATGTCCCGCATAACATTGGCATATAGAAACAAACATTATACAACTCGCATTATGAGATAGTCATATTATCTAGTATTTCCTGCCATTTCCACCCATTTAAATGTTTTTAAGCATTTCACATATAAAACTGTATCAGAAGATCAAATGAAAGTCAAAGCCTTATCTTTTCCAAAACATACACATCTTGTAAACTCAAGGGATACATTTGCATACCACTCTAAGCGTGTTTGTGCTGAATATTTGAAGCATACTTCAGGTCAAGACCAAATTAGATTAACAAAAGAAAGTAATTTTTGCATGCACATGGTCCATTTCTTGCAGAAGCAATACTTTCTAGAGTGATTATGTCCGTTTAGGAAGTTGAGATGATTTAAAATAAGAAGGACTAGTGATCCTAAGGGCTTTAAATATCCACTAGGATTAAGGGGGTCTGTTTTTTAGAAATGTAGTCTATTATTATAATTGTTTTTATAATTACCTGACACTAAGAATTGTTGTGTTTTTGTTACATTCGAATGAGCCCTTTATATCCACATGGGGAGCTGGTGCTCTTCCATGGAGTCCGGCATCTTGCACCACCATGTCTCTACAGTAGCTTAGAACGGACAAAACAAACACTGGCTCGAGGGATAGCCTTTCACATATTTAGGTTACCTGAAGGCCACCGTAGGTTCTCCTGACCTATGTGCTTGGAAGAGGTGAGGGGTGTTCAGTTGGTTGCAATCTGCAACTTCACCACTAGAAGCCACTTAAATCTAGACACTGAACATTCAAATTTAGAGGTCTGTGACATCATTAGACTTGTCATACCGATGCATCATTGCTGACAGCTCTGAATTAAACTCTCCTCCCTTATAGACAGGGGTTTGGGACCCAATGCTTCCACTATAATCAGCTGTGGCACTGGGTGACAGTATTTGCTCACTGACTTGGAAATGATCAAGTGATGCAGAAATAGACTCTGTATCTAACAACCACCCATAGCGAACATAAGTTGGAGGGAATGTTGTTGTGTCTCCATGATTGGCTTCTGTGTGAGTCCAAGAGGTCGGTGTTGACAGGCTTCCTTCAAGATGTTCATGGTGAAGGGCATTGTGAATGCTGCGCCTGAGGTTGATAGGAGACGGGGGCCGCATGTCAAATTCTATCAGTGAAAGAATACATTGACGTTCCCCTACTTTTTGCCACAGTAGTGCAGGCTGAGAGTCTGAGTTGCTATTGTGAACTGCATCAGGCGGGTATTCTACTGTATGGATAGATGGCTGATCATCATATGGGCACCGTATGTTATAACTGACATTTGCTCTAGCCAGGTTATATTTTGCCCAGTTATTTGGCATCAATTCTTCCCAGGTTTTCTCAGATTTTCTCAGTGGCCCTTTTCGCACGTTGGCCAGGAACCTACACCACAAGCTTTTCTCCTCCATCCCTTTAAACATCCCAAATCTGATCGGCCAGTAATCAGCCCTTGACTCTCCATTAGAGGGCATCCAGAAGATCCAAGATCCCAGGACAAGCAAAGAGAAACCCCAGGATAACTCAAGGATTCTCGCCCAAAACTGACTAAGCCACCAGCCCCAGCCAAAGCGCCTCCAGTTCCCCAGTAACCCATAAAGCCAGAGGAGACTATACATCTGAAGGCTGCAGCAGAGAACCCCGAAGAAGGCGCACACTGCTGTTACCCGCTTTGCTCGCCTGTCAATCCTGTGTGAAGGAAACCACTGAGGCACAGACGACATGAGGAAGGGATCTCGATAAGAGAGTGACTTGGTGAGGATTCCCATGCAGAATGGGAGGCCCCAGCAGAGGGAGAGTGTCTGCAGCAACAGAGGGAGAGCAGGGCATAGAGTTGTGGAGTATAGGTCTGCTACAAGTAATGGAGTGCAATGTGATATAGCCAGCCCTCCAACGACCCATGGGCGTTGCAGCTTTGGAGGAAAAAAGAATAACTTCAACCCCTCCAGTGTCACCAGAGCGAGGGCAACCTGTGCCCACAGAAGAAGCTGGAGAGGGACATTATGGAGCGCTGCTAGAGTAGCACGAGAGAGAATCTGATGGGTACCATAAGGATCAAGTAGCAGGAGGACACCACGCAAAGTACCACCCATAACTAGGAGACTGTTCTCCAGGGTCAGGGCATGACAGAGGGAATGAGGGAGGATGCATGCACTGGCCATTCCCAAAACTGCCAGGACTGCCATCAGTATGAAAAGGCTGGCACATCCAAAGACATGTAGTTCCCAGACGAATGCCAGTGTGCGGCTCATGTCGTCCCAGAGCAGATTGGTGCCATTCTGGTTTTTAAGAACAACACAAGGTCTAAGACCGAGCACACAGGGACCTCCAGGTCCATGCGAGTTGCGATTTGTCAAGGAGGTAAACAGATTTGTTTGGACGGGGCGTTTAAGGCTGTCACCACCTGAAAGAGAAAGGACGAAAGAAAGGAGAAAAGACTTGGATACAGAATAATGAATCCATCCATTATCAATGCCGCTTAACCTTTGAGAATCGCAGGGGGAGCTGGAGCCAATCCCAACTGGAATTGGCTGAGAGGCAGAGTACACTCTGAACAGGTCGCAAGTGTATCGCAGGGCCAACATACAGAGATAAACCACAATTCACACTTCACATTATATTGAATCATTCAACTTGTAACAGTACAAAGTTCTTGGAAAACACATGCTCTTTAAGCACAAGGTCAAAAATTGAGAAGTGTATACTTCTCATATTCTTTGGTTAGTTTGCATATTACTGAATCTGTTAAAATATCCTGCATCTGTAGTGTTTTTTAAATATATGGGTTGAGGGTTGTATGTATCTGACACTGACTGACCCTATGAGGAGAAGCTGAATAGTACTCGGCTTGACTTCTCTTGACAATCACATGTTCACTTACCATCCAGAGAGTCATCCTTTCCTCTGGATGCACGAGTCTCTTTGAACTGTTCCTCAGCTGTCATGTGCCTGCCTTCCAAGAAAGCTGACTCTGAGATGACGTGCACACTGGGGTGAGTGGGTGCTGTTATTGAAGTATAAGCTTTGTCAGCTCCTCTGTCCTGGGCCCGTAAGTGGGGTAGTGAAAGTTCTAGTGCTCTAGTTAAAGTGATTCCAAGCCAAGGTTGGTTTCCATCGCTGGCTCCCTCGTGCCCCACTGGAATGTGAGTTATATTAAGTTGACGTGATGCTGCACTGTCTACATTATGTCCGTTGCCTTCCACAGAATCACTGGCCATGATGAAGGCATTGTTGTTTCTGTCCGTGCTTCGATTTATTTGGACGGAATCAGAGTTGTCCAGTGAATGTGAAGTTTGAATTAGACTTCCAATTGAAAAGAGACACACAATTAATGTAATGAAGAGCGCAGTGGAACCCTCCATTTTTTGGCACCGAAACGTAAATCCAGAAACCTAAAGAAAAACAAAGAAGAGGAAGAGCTGACGTGTGATTCCACATAATATTTTGAGCTACAGGATATTTTACATAGTTGTTCAAAAGTTGATAGTAGAGAGACTTTGGATGTTAAGTAAAGGTAAAGGAGTCATACAGAATCCCAGATTACGAATCTGGAGGTTCAAGCCTGTAAAGGACATTAATCCCCTTGAGTAATCTAGTGGGACTTCACACTCTGTGGACGAGACAGCTTGGCAAAACTACAGCATAAGCCATCAGATCTATCTGTGCTCAGTGGGTCACAGACAGCAAGCTGCCACTTCAATAAACCACCAATGAAAATAGAAAATAAATAGATAATAATAAATAGAAAATCATATAGGAGACGATGGAGCACAACTATCATGTAAAATAATCTTCTTTTTTACCATGATGTATTCTTGCAGGTGACCTGGTTTTGCAAGTGCAGCCTCTGCAGAGTTTTGACAATAAATGAATGTTGTTTCTGTTTCTGTTTATTTTTACTCGGCTCAAAACATAAACCACAAGGCTAACAAATACAGCATGTCCTGACTTACTGTTGAGAAATTCTACAATTTGATTACATTTTTTAAATGGTGGATCAAAACACAACTGCAAATTCATTAAAAAGCTTTTCATGCAGGGCTGTAGTGGATTGTGTAGTTATTACAGTTATTTCACAATATTACCAAAACACGTTGCCAGTACAATTTGTGCTGTAAACTAATCCACCCCCCTTCATTATTGCCAGATAATTCAGATATACCTGTGATTCCTTGTGTCCTGCTTCCTTTTAATGCCTCATGCGTTGCACTCCATCTCTCGCTGCAGTAAACGTGTCAGTAACATCAGATTTCTGGTGTGGGAGATGAAGAGCGTCAGAGTGAGGACAGAATAGAATGGATTTACCCACATGCTCACAGCCATAAAGTCTTCAAGCTGGCGTCTTATTCCTGTTGCAGCACTGCCTGGTGACTTGGCAGTCTCCTATCATGATGTCATCTGTAAACACAAAGAGCGGGGCCCAAATACCAGGGGTCACTTCCACAAAAAAAGCTTGTGGAAATATCTGCCAGGTTATTGCATTCACATGCAGAGATTTTAAAAAGTGAATACAAGTAAAGAGTAAATAACAATCCACTGGCTCTTTCGACAGCACTTGCGTTGAGGTAAATCCCTTCTGAAAAGGATTACATTAAGATTCTTACAGTGGCACAAAGTCACATGAAGTGATACTGAGGAGCCAAATAGACACATACACTCTGAAGGGCTTATTAATTTGGAAAGTATTTGCAAGGTCTGATGCCCAACATAACATGTCCAATGGACTGAATATGTAATGCATCAACATATGATGAAATATATATATATTTGAACATGTATATGCATCATTGGGATGTAAAGGCATGTCGTTATGAAAAAATATGAATATACATGTATAACTACCACCACCATTTCCACCAGAGAGCAGAATCTCAGCTCTTCTGCAGTGAGTGTGGGAATTAACTCTTTCCTCTCCAGTGTGTCAGGGGCACAGCCCATGCTTACAGCGCATCTGTGTAGGTCTACCTTAAGACGGGCGAGAGGCAGTTTGTTGTGGAGCGAGCAGGGGGAGGCCCTCAGTGGCACATGCCTGGCTCTTTAAGGCAGACTGGGGAGGTTAGATTTTGTTAAAGGCACATGCATTCAAATGTGTGCCAGGCCTGGTTCACTTAATGGTCAATTCAAATTGTCTAGTGAATATTATAGATGGATTAATTATGGTGATGTAGTGACACAAAGAGGAGGTTGTCTGACAACAGTGAGACCTATTTTATTTCATTTTAACAGAGCTTTCATCCACACCTCATGGATAATGTGACCTGTACAATAAAACACAAATGGAGATTAGATTTTGAGAATAGCCTGCAGTTGATGCTGTCATTCAGATTAACTATCCATCCATATATATCTATCTATCTGCCTCTCTTTCTATCTCTCTATCTATCTATCTATCTATCTATCTATCTATCTATCTGTCTGTCTGTCTGTCTGTCTGTCTGTCTGTCTGTATGTATGTAGTTGCATAGCCTGCAGTTGATGCTGTCATTCAGATTAACTATCCATCCATCTATCTATCTATCTATCTATCTATCTATCTGTCTGCTCAGTCTGCCTCTCTATCTATTTATATATCTATCTATCTGTCTGTCTATCTATCTAAATATCTACATATCTGTTTATCTATCTATCTATCTATCTACTATCTGTCTATCTATCTAAATATCTACATATCTGTTTATCTATCTATCTATTATCTATCTATCTATCTATCTATCTATCTGTCTGTCTGTCTATCTAAATATCTACATATCTGTTTATCTATCTATCTATCTATCTATCTAAATATCTATGTATCTATCTAAATATCTGTCTATCTATCTATATAGATAGATAGATATATTTATATGTCTATCTATCTATCTTTTAGTTAATAAAAACAACAATAGGTAATAGATAATAAGTACATGTGTAGATATGATGGTACTTGTGGTATTTTGGTGAGGGCCCGTTCAAACAGAAACATAATGAAATCTGATGAGGCTCCACCACAGATGGGGACATGTGCGGTGAATTGTGCACATGGGTCTGTGTGTGTGTTGTGTTTTCAGTGTTGATATGTCAGCAGCACAGATCCACATGTGTTGGTCGTGCAGTGGGGCGGAGGGGGGCTGGTGTTAGCAGGACAGGCCGCCGCCTCGCACATCATCAGTCTGAAGAGGAGTCGCGTTGATCTCGGGGCCTTTACTTCCGTCGTTTTATATCCCGCTGGATGAACACCGAGGGCCCGCTGCTGTCCGTGTGTTCGTGCGGTGCAGGGTGTAGGAACACTACCCGTGATTCCTCTGGACAAATCAATCCGAGCTCTGCTGGAGCTTCGGGAAACTTATTTTTTTTTTTTTTTCTACGCACCACAGCCTGGATCTCAGCTCAGCCCCCGAAACAGGCAGACGTCAGAGACCTCGCCTGCCGCCCGCCGCCGCCGCCGCTGCTTCTTAATTCTATCTAATCGCAGCATTGTTTGTGGGGATTTCCACCGCTGCCACATTCACTATGTGGCGGGGTGAGTGGCACGCTGCCTGGTAGCTGTTCGACGTTTATCGGCTTTTTAGTTTTAAACACCGTGCCTTGGCGGAAAGAAGAGGATTTCGTTTTATTTAAGGTAGCATGACGGGATCCGGAGCCCCCGAGCTAGCTAGCGAGCAGTAGCACCGCGGTTAGCTAGCTCGTTAGCCCCGTGCAACTGCAATGAATGGACTGTTTATGTTGGTGTTTGTTAACGCGCACGGTGTTTTAATTACACGGTGTATATTTATAAGACGTCACTTTGGTATTTAACGGTGTCTAAATACAGTTATTGATCCACATATGCGCGCGTGTTGTGACAAAACACTGCCTAGCTAAGTGGGAAGCTAGCATGCTAACAACTAGCTAACGTAGACGCTGTTGTTAAACCAGAACTAAAAATGTCTGGTGATCGTAGTGTCGGTGCTTCGATACTGGTTCACGCATATAATGAAAATAAGTATCTCATAATATACATGTACGTGTATGTGTGCTGTCTATGTGAATTATGTTTAAATTACTAAAAAGTTGAAGCGTAGAAGACATTTTAGGACAAGTTAAAATGCACTTTGTCCCTTGTTATTACAACGCACCCTTTTAAATTAGCAGCTATTGAAGTTATACTTTTAAAGTTCATTATGTTGTGCTAATATAATTGCAGGTCCTAGAGTAAACAGCTGCCTCCTCTTCGTTACACTGATCTGCATTGAAACTTTCATTGCAGCCCTTTATGAATATGAGATGTTTGGGACTTGAAGCGTTTCAAGTGTTTTTCAGATCCATTCTCTTCTCCCTTCAGGTCAAAGTGACAATGAATGAGCAGGACAGTGGGGTGGTGTCCTTCGATGAGTATGTGCGGCAGAAGGCCCGCACTGTTCCCCAGCACAGGATGAAGGAGTTCCTGGAGTGTCTTTCCAAGGGCCCCGAGGTGCTGCAGGAGTTCAACCAGCAGGAGGGTGCCGCCACCACCACAGCCATGGTGTACCAGCAGCAGGACGCCAACTGTATCTACACAGACAGCACAGAGGTGGCAGGGTCGCTCCTAGAGCTGGCTTGCCCGGTAAGATCCTTTTCTTAGAATGGTTATTCTCCTTGGACAATGTTATCACAGTTTATCAATCAGCCACACGGCCCATATATACTTATTAGATATGTGTTTTATGATGGGTACAGGTGACTTCTGCAGAGATTTCACCTCAGCTGTCTGTGCACCAGGGGTCTGATCAGCAGCTCCAAGTGCAGGTTGGTTTATAGCCAGTTTCTGTTTCTCACCAACATTACAAGCCAGATGGGGCAGGGTGGAGGGGTCCTGAAACACAGTCGTTGCTCACTGTCAAGAGTAAAACAGATCAAATAGCAGTGTGGTGTTTGATTGTCTTGGTTAAAGTTACATTAATTGCAGTTTGAGTTAAGTAGTTTTGTTTTGCCAGCTCTGACACCTGAATCCACTTACTGTTGAGAAAAGATTCGAGATTCCAGGTCGAAACAAAAATAAATTTGCCGTCAGTTTTTCCCGTTGACAGTATAGCTCCCACACTCTAATACTCTATTGTCATAGTACATGAGACAGCATTCACTTAATCCTTTATTTATTCACTTCATGGTTAACCATGCCTCTTCCCTACTTGCTATTTAGAGAAATGTCTGTGGCTACACATTAAAATATGATCAATAATTCACCGTTTCGCAACTCCTGTACTTGTCTTTTACTGTGTCTGTAAATGTATAAATATCCCGTTAGGTTAAGATTCTCTATTTTATTTCTGCGGAGAAGAAATGTTTCTTTGACAACTTACCCTGATACCCTGTCTCAGTGTTAATTGTTTTTGTATCATTGAAGCTTGATATTTTCTTATCAAAAATACCATTATTAATTTAGAGATAAACTCCTTGAAATTAATGCGTGGAATTCGTCATAATTTGTCAGTGAACTGTGAAGTATATTATTTTGAACTTGTGTGTCTGTTTATTTTCCATGCTACCCCCTCTATGCCAGGTTCAGATCCAAGAACAGCATGGCCAAACCATCAGCCAGGTTCTTCAGGTGGCCTCGCCCTCCCAGCAGGATTTGCAGGGAATCTCTACAGCTCAGTTCATCCAGCATGGAGATCTCACAGAGGAGCAGCAACAGCAGGTGCAGTTTAATATCAGTCACTCATATCAGGTGTATCCATGTGATGGATTGTTGCTGTGTTTTTTTTTTTTTACACAATGCTGTCTGTTACAGATTCAGGCACAGCTGGTTGCAGCTGTAGCCGGAGGACAACAAATCCAGTTACAAGGAACGCAACATATTCAGCTGCCAGGGGGCCAGCAAATTCAGCTTCAGGCTGGTCAACATATTCAGTTACAAGGAGGCCAACAGATTCAACTGCAGGGTGGACAACATATTCAACAGATTCAACTGCAGGGTGGACAACAGATTCAACTGCAGGGTGGACAACAGATTCAACTGCAGGGTGGACAACAGATTCAACTGCAGGGTGGACAACAGATTCAACTGCAGGGTGGACAACAAATTCAACTGCAGGGTGGACAACAAATTCAGCTACATGATGGCCAACAGATCCAGATCCAGACCATAGAGGCCATGTCTCCTACCCATCAACAGGACTCTCCTAGGGAGGTAGAGAGGAGGTCTGGTTCTGCCTCAGCTGTTCTCCAACCTGCCAAGAAACGTAAGGTGGATGTCCCTCTAGCTGTTTCCTATGCTGTTCCACAGGGTCAGCAGGTGGCTACTGTTCTGGCCATCCCTCAAGGGCAGCAGCAAAGCTATGTGTCGCTACGACCAGATTTGCTCACTGTTGACAGTGCTCAGCTGTTCAGCACCACAGGGACAATCACAGGTCCCACAGGTGAGACCTGGACCATCCCTGTGTACTCTGCGCCACAACAGCAGGGTGTAACTCACATTGCCTTACCACAGGAAACGTACAGCACAGTGCAAGTTACCACCACCAACGGTAAGGACAAAATGTCCCCAAGGTCTGCAGATGTGCAGCTGGCCTCCGCTGGGACACAGGAAGAAATGGTACAGACCCTGTTCCCAGCGCAGTTCATGAACGGGAACATTCACAACCTTGTGGCAGTGCAGGCTGTAGGAGGGACTTACAACACTACACAGTCGGTGCACATATGGGACCCAAATCAACAGAGTCAAGGAGAAGAGGGGCAAGAACAGCAGCTCCATCTGCAGGTTAGAATACAATTTTACTAACAGACATCTAGACCTGCAATTGAGTTGGTCCTATGCTTTGTAGTGTGTTTTTCCAAAGCTCAGGGAATGTGGAGGATAAAATGAACCCAAACTTGTGGCATACATGTATTCTTGTAGTCCAGAAATCAGTATTTGAAATCTACCAATTTAACGCTTCTTATAGTGTTTGAGACCTTCCTAATACATCTTGCTTTTTCTCCTGATGTTTCCCTTTTTACTATTTGTCTGGGTTTTTTTCTGTCCTTTTTCAGACCGACGTCTTTAAAAACCACGCGTGAATTATTTCGACATAATTATCTAAAGGTGTGATTTAGCCTTGCGGCCCTCTTTCCCACAAAGCATTCACTTTTTTATTTTGTGCAGGGTCAAGTACAGACGGAGGCTGAAGCTGAACCGCCAACTGAAATTCTGGTTCCTGTCTGTCTAAAGCCAGAGGAAGGCCTGGAGGTCTGGCGGCTTTGGGCGAAACGGAAAAACATAGAGTTAAGCAAGCAGGAGAAAACCAGTCTTGCCCCAATAGGACGTAAGTCAATCGTTTTATCACACATTCACAACAACACTGATATATTTCATTATATGTATTAACACCACCAGAAGCAATACATTTTCATGAGCCAGTCATGAAGTACTTTTTTTAACTTTCCTTCTTGTAACTGAGAAATTAGCAAGTGAACTTTGTAGCATTAATTAATGAATTCTGCCTGTGTTCATCTCTCTTTGGTTGTGTCCAGGTCGCCAGCCGCTGCGTTTTCAAGAAGACTTGGTGTCTAGTGCTGTAGCCGAGCTAAACCTGGGTCTTTCCCTGATGACGCAGGAAGCACGTGGATCAGAAGAAGAAGAATTTTCCCCTGACGTTCTGTATTATGTATTCTTGTGTATACAAAAGGTTAGTATCACCCTGTTTGAACATGAAGATTGTTTAACCATCCAAAAATCCTATCATACGGTATTTCTTTATGTTTCACTTTATAGTACATCGCCGACAACGGACGTGTGGATGATGTTTTCGCTGATCCATATTACACACGTTTCTGTGCCTCCTTACACAACATCCTTGATGGCTGGAAACCAAGTGTCCACCCGTTAGGTGAGAAAGAATCAACATGTACGCTTGTTTTTTGTTCTTCAATTTAAAACAATTACTTATTTTTGCATTTAAATCTTAGGTTACATCATTCCAAGTCATGTGACAGAGGAGATGCTGTGGGAGTGTAAACAGCTCGGTGCACATTCGCCAGCCACACTCCTCACTACCCTAATGTACTTCAATACAAAGTGAGTAACCACCACTTACTGGCCCCAATCTGCTCTCTGTAATGATAGTTATGTATTTCAGATGTAAACACACTTGTAGATGTAAACTGTTAAAAATCTTTCTTTGTTTCAGGTATTTCTGCCTGATTACACCTGAACAGCACATGAAAGTAGCTTTCTCTAAGGTCCTCAGACACACGAGGAAGAACCCCACCAATGCCAAGGACAAAGCAACCAGCATCCGCCTTCTCAAAGGACAAGGTCCACACAGTGCCGGACAGAAAGGTGCTCATTGCATTTAGCCTCAGTCGAAGTCTTTCTTTGAATTGCTGCCTTTGAGAAGCAGAAACTGCTGACGCTGACTTCTTTTGTGACATCTGTTTCAGGAACTGACGACATGTATGAAGAACAGATTGAAGATCCGGAGAATCCACTTCGCTGTCCCATTAAACTTTATGACTTTTACCTCTTCAAATGGTGAGTGACATTAAATCACAGAAACCCTTTTTAGCTGGATTACTCTTCAATATGAAGACAAAAAAATATTTAAAAAATATCCCTTCTTTTCCTTTTTCCAGTCCTCAGAGCATTAAAGGACGCAATGATGCGTACTACATGACTCCAGAACCTGTCGTTGCACCCAACAGCCCAATGTGGTACTCATCGCAGCCGCTCACAAATCAGCAAGTGGAACAAATACTGGCTCGCATCATCGTGGTCCGAGAGATCCAGGAGATTATTGGTGTCAGTGCAGAGAACATGGGCTAAACTGAGCGGACTGTCTGGACTGATGGGGACTCGTTCCACAGTCACTGATTGTTGACTATGCAGTAGCTGTCCTGACTTTAAACTTCACTGGCCATCTCAAATAAAATGGATCAACTTCTGAAACAATCATTTTTCTTCTGAGGAGTATACACGAGAATTTCTCTCCTTACTTTTTCTGCTTTCAGCTGATTGGGTGGACTTCTTTCTCTTGACCACCAACGTAAGCCATCGCCTCTGTAACCTGGCAGTTAAGCAAGGTTTTATTCTCACCACTGCGGGAACACTGGTCAGTCTGTTGGATTGCTGCTGTCTCAGCTGAGCAGGTGTTACTTTTTCCTGTAAAAGTCAAATCTTCTGAATATATGAAGATATTTCTCCCTCCACTTCTTATCCTCACAGTCAGTTAATGTCTTACTTCTCCTCAAGGTCCCACTATGATACATTACATCTTAAAGGACAATTACAGGGGCCACTGCTCAAGGTTCCTTCTTTTTTTTTTCTATACTGATTGCATATTGAATCATGTATTGATATGTTCAAAAATACAAAACTTGTGCCTGTTTTTTCTAAAAACAACAAAAAGACGTAATTTGTGCTTGTGGACAACCCAAGCGGACCCTCAGAAATTCACATGGTCAAGTGCTATACTGCAGTCATGTGGGCGGAAACATTTTTCTCAGGTCAAAGCTATCCATTAAAGAACACCCGTCAAGGATTTTATTTGCCAACTTACTCCTGTATGTCTGTGTGTATAGTTGGTTATTAAACAGGATATGCAGGTGGAAACATCCTTGTCCAGCTCCACTGTTAATCCTTGAATGAGGAGTCGTGTCATGCAGTTTGACAATGACAAGAATCTGGCACTCACTAGTCTGGACATACAACTGATGTTTGAAACAAGGATTCCCAATGGGCCTTTTAAAACTGACTTATTACAGCATTCACATGATACCTCCAGGGAAATGACACGTAATTGTAGTTTTACTACATTGAAAAATAGTTGTAAATCAATTTTTCTTCATTTGTTTATTACTAAAACAAGTTGTGTAGCACTGTACAGTCATTTACTACAGTCTCTTCTGATTGACCTCAGCTTTACACTAGCATGACAATGGAACACATACCTCCGCCAAGGCCGATCAATCGCACACATTGTCTGGTTCTTATAGTAGAAATATAAAAGGAAATTGTTAACATGTCAAAAAATATAATGCAAGAAAATAGAAAAATGTTATTTCTTCCAAAGAATCATCCCCGCACCAAGTTTGGAGGAAATAGGTTTTGTAGTTTTTGTATAATCCTGCTAAAAAAAATAAAGAAACAGATGAAAACATAACCTTCTTGGCAGAGGTAATGCATTCATTTCCATTTAATTTAAATGGTTGCACACTTTTTCAGGCTGAAATCCTTCACAACTGATGCCCACTAATTTGAAGACATCGTTTGGACTGAACAGAATTTAACACAAACGCAAGGATGTAGTTATTGATCTTCCTTTTTGTCGGGAAGACTTAAATGCAGTCGCTTCAGTGTTTGTGTGAAGTATTTAGGCAGCGGACAGGACACGTCGACGTCTGCTTGACTAACTTGTGGCAGTGTCAGCTGTCGAGCGTGCAAATAAAGAGGAAGATGCCGGATCTTGCTCTGTTCCAGGCCAAGCTTTCCCAAAACACGTTCCGGTAATTTCTGTGGACCAAAATGTACAGTTAAATTATTTAGAAATTGTAAAAAAAAACTAAACTTGTAGGAATGTGGGTCGTCCTTTTCCTTTTGTAAATGTGTTATAATACAAATAGTATAGGCAAATAACACTCAATTTCTGAATTTAAATGAACATGGAATATTTAAACAAGAACTTAAAACATGATGGAGCAGATTTAAATCTTGGCTTCCAGGAGGGTTTTCTATCACACACAGTCGTCGGGAGCAATTTGAGGTTCAGTATCTTGCCCGAGGACACATTGAAATGCGGACTGGAGGGGCCGGGGATCAAACAAGCAACCTTCTGGTTAGGGGTTAACCCTCTCTACATTCTGAGCCACAGCCAAACTAAACAGGACCATCCACCAATCAAAGTACACATTTAACACCGGCTGTGCCTGAGTTTGTCCTTTGTCTTACTTCAAAACCAAACTGCTGGTAGATGCTTTCGAGGCATTTGCTCACTGTTAGAGGTAAGTCACTCATGTTCCAGTGGCAGACACCATCCCCACCTGTATTTACTGATTCTCTGGCATATTCCGCTTCTAACTATTCAAGTCCCATGTGAGACTGAGCTCGAGTCATATTTGAGGACAACCTCTAAGAGAGGAAGGCGGCTGTGACTGATAAACACTGAACTATTTTGGTCTCTAAGCAAATAAAACACAAATGGCGTTTACACCATTTATTGCCATATGCCATTAGTGGAGAATTGTGTCTGTCGGTGGAGCACAAGTGAAATGATGTGACAAACTTAAAATCTGCCACTAAAACATGAGTGGCATGATGTTGGCTGTTAACCGATGTTGATGCTGCTGCTGGTTTATGTACATGTGTCTGTTTCACCCTGGTCTCTGCTATATTAGAAACACACTGTACCTGGGGTGCCAGTTTATCCAAGTGGGAATATTTATGGTCGCCGAGAATAGGACAAGCCACAGCTAAGGCCATGTGAACCCTCATCTGGTGTTTCGCTCCTGTGGACAAGAAAAATTAAGAAATTAAAGTAAAAACTGACGACAACAAAAAGAGATTGTCAGTAATTTAAGAAGAATCTTCTAACCGGTTAAAGGCTGAAGCTCCACGAGGCTGCAGCCACCGCTGCTGTCCAGGACTCTGTACCTGGTCACGGCAGGATGAGCTTGTCTATGAGCTCGCACTTTGGTTACACCATCACCTGCATCATTCATTTTGAAAAGAGGACTTAACGCCATCTGAAATTAAAAAGAATCGTGAGAATGAAGAAACCACACACCTTACATTGAGCAGTTCTGCAATAACACTGAAATGAAATAGAGTTTTAATCAATGACTAAACAGAAATAAAAAATACTTGCTACAGCATGTAAAGTACAGAAGAGGCACCTTGTAGTGCGGCCGAGGGCCTGCGACTCCTCGCTCTATGATGGGAATATCAATCAGTCCTTCAGACGGCACAGGAACCCCCACTGTGATGACCCTGAGGGAGATCAGTG
Organism: Hippoglossus stenolepis; assembly: GCF_022539355.2. Taxonomy (NCBI): domain Eukaryota; kingdom Metazoa; phylum Chordata; class Actinopteri; order Pleuronectiformes; family Pleuronectidae; genus Hippoglossus; species Hippoglossus stenolepis. Next base: position 14,794,441 of record NC_061485.1, read on the forward strand.
AACAGGAGAATGTGAACTGAGAAGTATGGCAAGTGACACCTTGCATGTGACACCTTGAATCTATTAAGCCGTTCTCAGACATGAACTCCGGAGAATGTCCACACGATTAGGTCCGGACTTTCTCCAGAGTTTACTTTTCCCATGAGAAGAACACAGCAGGAGATTTCCCAATCAGACGCTTTCACAACAACATAGAAATCTCCGGAGCATAGAGCCCTTTTGGAGAATGTCAGGAGATATCCGGAGTTCAGTGCATGTCTAGTGTAATGCAAGTGTATTATATTCATATTTTACCAGTATTTTCTTGTCACTTGGTTGTTTCTGTGCAGGTTGAGTATGTGCTCTGCTGCCTCTTTATTCCTGGCCAGTAGGATAACTCCTGTCATCTCCTTCTCCAGGCCCAGACAGGGGAGCAGCTGCGAGTCAGACCTCACCTTCATCCCGTCCATCATTTTGGAGAGGACAGGAAGCACAGATGAAATGGACGTGACCCTGGAGTCATCTGAGAGACAGCAACAACAACACATGTTTTCATCCAGCTTCAGCTTGAGATTCAATATATCCAACCATTGAAACAGTCATTATAGACATCTTCAATACTGCAACAGGACTAACGCATGATCAATACTATCAGGCAGCTGATGTTATCAACAAATACTGACTTATCTCATATATAGGAACATACAAAATCCTGGCAGATTGATCAACAATGAAGTGAATTCTCAGTTGCAGCCCTACATCAGAGGCAAACTTGATTTTGTCCTTGAAGTAATCAGTTAATGACCTTTTTGCACTTGAAATATATTCTCTCACCTGATCCCCACAAACAACCTAATCGAGCCAAGTCAATAAAGCGGTGCAGATGAGTAATATGAACTGGAGCAGGCTGCTGGTTTGTTTACCTCTGAAAGGAACTCCATGTGGTTTACTGATGACCACTACATCTTTATCCTGGTACAGCACGCTTCTGAGCAGGTGTTTGGCCAGCACGTTAGGGTGAACGTTTTGAAGCTGCAGACTGAATCGCTTCAGCTCCTCCACCCTCTTCTGCTGAGCGGACACCGGAGCCTCGGCGGCCGGCGGCGTCTTCCTCTCCTGCTGGACCTTCCGGGCCAGGTCAGCGGCTGTCAGGCGAGGCTTCTCCCCCACGGCGGTGGCCTGGCCCCGGGTGAGGAAGGACGCTGGCCCCGGGTCCCGGCGGCAGTTTGTCCGCGATCTGAACGGGGTCAGGAGGGTTTTCACTCCGGAGCTCCAGTCACCGGTCCGGGCTATTCTTCTACAGCTGTTCATGGTGGATTAGTGTTAGTTTGACATTAACCTCAGAGAAGCTCTCACACACAAACAGGAAACACGTGCTGCTCGGAATTAAATTACTTCCGAGTGGTACCTTTCAAAATAAAAGCATGAGGTTTGTAAGAAGTATATTTTTCAAAATACAAGAACATATTACGATATTGTTAATATGAACTTTGAATAAAGTCACACTAATGAACTGTAGAACTAATATTTAGTTCCACAAGCAAAGAATTGTTTTGATATTGTATTTCACTCACTATTGAAGTTGACAGAAACATCTATATATATATGTAAAACTTTACACAAAACTTTACCTATGCTAAACTTTACAGCGGTTTTTTTCAGTAAAAACACTGCTTGGTAATGGGATGTATAAGAAGGAGAGAGCTGGATAAGTCTTGCACTTCCTTAAAACTACAAATTTATATCGCAAGATATAAACTGAGGGCATAGTCTGTAGTGATAATTCCCTACCGGTGGGAGGCAGCAACGCACTAAATGGTGCCTAGTCTGCTGGAAAGAAGAAGAAGAAGAAGAAGAAGTCCGGGTTGGAACAACATGGCCGCTTGTTGTTTACACAATGAAATATGACTGTTTTTTAATGTTTGAATGAAAACATGAGCACTGAACTCGCATCGTGGCTCCGTGAGGACAGTAGCAGACAAACAGCAGAACTGACTCCCAGGCTCCAGTAGATCAGAAATAACAGAGGGCCCCTTGCAGGTCGTGTTCGGCGGGCTGTGTTTATGTTTCTGAGCCGCAGCAGACATGAAGATCACGGACGGTGTGTTACGGAGCTTCCGAGTGGCCCGGACCTACAGCGAAAACTCCCAGAAAGTCAACTGTGTGGACTTCAGTCCGAATGGACAACATGCGATATCCAGCAGCGACGACGACTGCATCGTGTTGTATGACATCCAGGAGGGAAAGTTAGTATATATATATATATTATACCATAAAAACGAAACCCAAACTCATACCACCATTGTTCTTTTTATCTATTTATTTTACACATTTCTATTTTATTTGTATCGTTTTGCCACTTCAACTTGTTTTTAAAACAGATTTTCCCATTTAATGTTTGTTTTACCTATTTTAATCTATTTCCTCTTTTATTCTGCTCTTTTTAATCCATTTTATTCTGCTCGTACACTGTTTTGAAGCAGGCTTTCAGATTTGAAATGAATTTATTTCAATTCTGTGTTGTTTTAAAGGCCCAGTGTGTAAGATTTAGATGAAAGGGATCTATTGGCAGAAATTGAATATTAAATAATCCCAGTGATGTTTTCACTAGTGTGTAATCAACTAAATTGTATGAATTTTTGTTTTCTATACCTTAGAATGGGCCTTTTCTATCTAAATACTAAAATCAATATGAACCGGGGTGTGCAGGATGTTCCCTGTGCTCTTATGGGATCAGAAGACTGACAATGTATTCTCTCTTTTTCAGACCCAAGCGTACTCTGTTCAGCAAGAAGTATGGAGTGGACCTCATCCGCTACACACATGGAGATACACAGACGGTGGTCTACAGCTCCAACAAACTAGATGGTAACTAAAACGACACTCAGTGGAGCTCAGATCCACATCAAGATCTGCAATGAATTCTTTGAGAAATCAACCAAAATGCTGAAAAGCAGCCCATCTCGCAATGTTAAAGAAAGTGGGGAAAAAAATCTTGACATTTACCAAGACCAAAATTCAATGCTTTGTTCCTTGGGTCACGCCCCACCCCTACACAAACTTTAATGGAAATTGTAATCCTGCTGACAAACAAGCAAGTGGACAGGGATGAAAACATAACTTCCTTGGGACTCGCGATAGCCACCTGTTGGTACACAAGCACCAAATACCAAGATGATAAATATACTTAAAGTACATGTTTTAGTGTTGGTGAATGAAAATGTTTTGTGTCGGGCAGATACCATACGATACCTGTCTCTGAGTGACAACAAGTACATCCGCTATTTCCCCGGACACACTGCAAGGTGAGTGTATGTGACCACCTGGACCACCACATAATAAGAGGCTACATAAGCATAAAGTATACATGACCCTTGTCATGTGATGGGTAGACAAATACCAACAGAAGACCTGCAAACAGTTTGGTTCTCCTGCATAGTGTAAACTGGAAAGTATTTAAGGTCTTGAGGTCCTAACCAGATCAAACCAAGAAGCCAAATATCATATTTTAATATTGTGTAATACTGTAATACATTTATGAGTTAAGTACATCTTCTAATCTATCAATTATCCATATCTTATCCTAGTATGCTGACAAGTATATCTTCACAATTACACTTGAATACATAGACATAAGAGGAGTCGTAATGGTAAACTATAATCCTGATCAGCGTGAACATGTTTACCTCTGACATAGCAACTAGTTACCCAGTTCTCCACAGGTGCCATTAACTTTCACTTCATGCTATCTGTTCTCTTCCTTGTTGCACTTAACTTGATTGTTTACCACATATTGGTTTCAGGGTTATTGCTCTCTCCATGTCTCCAGTGGATGATACGTTTATCTCAGGCTCACTGGATAAGACGATCCGGATCTGGGACCTGCGCTCTCAAAACTGTCAGGTGATTATTCTGTGAACAAGTTGGAAAATGAAACTTCCTCTGCTCTCTGTGGGCAGTGACTTCAATGTGTACACCCACTGCTGTAGCTGTTAGTGCTTTAAAGCAGGACTTCAGAAATTACTGCACATCAGGGTGCTTTAAGTCAACAGCAGGCAAATCTGGCAATCTCTTTATATTAATGAGTATTTGTCCTGTGACCACTGGGTGTCCCCAGAACTGCTGTAGGAATATGGACCCGCCCTCTCAGATGGAAAACTGGACCAAAATACAGCAGCTAAAGCACAATATAGTAAATTAAACTCTATAAACAAAGACTAATTGGAAGTGGTAGAAATTAAGATGTAAAGTGTATGACACAAACACAAGTCAAAAATTAATGTTGCTGAAATATGGTGGTTTTATTTATATATTTTCTGTCTTAACTTCTCACATTTTCTCTGTATTACCTCCGGCACAGAGCGTATGTTTCCACCCCGGTCAGTGTGTTTGTTGGTTGTTTGGTTTTCCTTGAAACTTGGTGGAAGGATGGGTCAGGAAAGACCCCATTCAATTTGATGCAGATTAAAGGGGGCAGATCCAGCAGATTCAATTTCTTGTACTTTGCAATATAGGACATTTTTCAAAATTGTTACCATTTACCCAGGGAACCGTTCATTGGTCTTGATCAGGCACATTTAAGGAACTGATATGTATGAGTGTGTATTACTTGGTGTAAGATTAAGTTCAAGGGGACTGTTGGGCCTTGGTAGAGGTATGCGCTTTACTGAGTACCGTTCTAGTTATTTGTGTGTTTGTCTTTCAGGGTTTGACTAATCCACTGGGGCAACCTGTTTGTTCCTTCGACCCTGATGGGCTGATATTTGCTGCAGGGGTGGAATCACAGGCCATTAAACTTTACGACCTTCGGGCTTTCGACAAGGTAAATTGCAAAATCATTGTGTTCACGTTTTGTTTCTTTGAGTGTGTGAGCCCTTTGTACTGCTGCTGTATTATGTCGTGTCTATAACACCTTATATCTCCCTGTTGAAAGGGTCCATTCGCCTCCTTTGAGTCGAGGTTTAATCGCGTCTGTGACTGGACGGGACTCAAGTTCAGTAACGATGGGAAACAGATTCTCATCTCAACAAACGGAGGGATGATTCGTGTCGTCAATGCATTCAATGGATCTGTGCTGCACAATTTTTCTGTAAGAGACATACACAGTCATTTAATCACTCAGCCACAAATCTATTGAATTGCACCTGTTTACAGTTACTTGTATGTGGTTGAGGGTTTCTCTGTCTCTGCTCATTTGAAGGGCTACAACAACAGTAGAGGCATCTCCCTGGAGGCTTGCTTCACTCCAGACTCACAGTTTGTTATGATCGGTGAGCTAACATTCTGACGCTTTATATTTTGTCGACCCTCCTGTGAGACCTCTTCCCTGATCTTGTTTAACCACGTCTTGCTGTGCAGGCTCAGAGGACGGGAGAGTCCACGTTTGGAGCACTGAGAGCGGGATGAAGGTGGCCGTGCTGGATGGGAAACATCCAGGACCCATCAACACGCTGCAGTTTAACCCCAGATACATGACGTTTGCCAGTGCCTGCACGAACATGGTGAGATGATCAAATGCACTGAATCAGCTACTGCTGAACAAACAGCGATGAACAGAGTGATCATTTATGTTTTCTCCTCTTGTTCTTTCAACAGAACTTTTGGCTTCCGTGCATTGAGGACTTGTAGAGGGAGTGAATCCTCGTACGGTGTAACACATGGCCATCATGCAGTGATGCAGGAATACCTTCATGTGTATTTTGTCACAATAAGAACACTGGTGTAATAGTATGTTGGAGACATACTTGCCATTTTTAAAATATTTTTAAGTTTAACATTCTACCATCAGTATTTTACAGTATTTTTAATAATGACTGCAACTGAAAAACATGTTTTCTGTAAAACGTTTATTGTTTTTTATAGAATTCAAATTTGAATATTTTAACCCTTTATCATGGTGTGTCCTGTATAATGTGTGTGAAACATTTTCAGTGTTTTTATTATTAAAAATTTTGATATAAATGATAACTTGTTTTTCGATTTAAAAATGATGTTTTTACTCGAAATCTGAATACACAGTTATATAGCTGCAGTTAACGGTTACTTTTATTATCAATAATCTGACAATAACTGTTTTTTTTTATAAATACTTTGGTCTATAAAATGTAATATAATATAATAATGCAGTATAAAAGCAATTCATTATTTCCATAAAGATGATAATTTTCATCTGGAGCATTTAATAAACACTTATCAATCACCAGATATGGAGCGAACATAAACACTGTAATTTAGACATTACATTTACAATTTAAAAAAGAGAAAATGCAGCCAAAAGCTTTTATTAGAAGAGAAGGATCTAGTTCATGTTCACTATAGTTACTGGAGATGATGTGAAATATTCACAAGATCAAAGAGTGTTCTCCTCCTTTTGGATGCCATTAAGTTTCAACTTTTGAAATTTAACTACGGGTCCCATGATTTAGTCAGCACTAACTACATTATGCTTAACGGCACACACAGCTCTCTCTCTCTATATATCTCTATCTCTCTCTCTATCTATCTCTGTCTATGTCTCTTTAATCAAGATAGTTGCTCATTCATTTCTGTTGACTGGTATATTGCTGCTCCCACAACAACAACACATCGCTCATGTAATCTCACTCAACAAACTCAGTTGGTAAACCAATCTGTGAACACACATGCACGTGGGAGAGAGAAACACAGGCATCGTTAATCATTTTGATGAATGGGTGTTTTCTTTTTTTGTATTTATTTGAACACAAAGTGTGTCTTCCTGCAGCAGGGGGGGGGGGGGCTCTGCTGAATAATGTATAGATGCTTGGGTTGTGTGCTCACCACAGAGTGAATAATGGATGATCCCATCACAGGTAACCTCACAGGTGCACACTTATCTTTCTCTCACCAACCTGTGTGTGTGTGTGTGGAGGGGGGGGGCATCTGATAGGTTAAGCACTTGTCTTTAAGATTGTTGATAACTTTTTAACTTTTCACACTCATTCACTCGTGTGTGCCTTTTGCTGTGTAAACACTGACCTTGTGGCCTTGACCAGGACCAGTGGAGCTCATGTGGCAAAGTGTCATTCCTGCGGTACTGGTTAAGGTCAGTGGTAAGCTGTGAATTGTGGTTAGGTTAAGGTTTGGTTTAGGCATGAGTTGGTCAAGGTTTATGTTAGGGATAAGGTTTTGGTTAGGCTGTCCACAATGAATGGAAGTCAAAGCAAAGACCAAATAAGGAAATCTTCACAAACCTGTGCGTGTCTCTCAGTGACTTTGCCAGTGTGTCAGCGATGGATTTATTTGTACTGACATTTAGGAGCCATCTCGTCCTGTGTACACACCTGCAGCTCCTCTCTTACACTTTGAGTTGAGCAGTGTTTGAATGTGAACATGTACATTCTCATATTTTAACAGTGCATGTGTTGCTTGAGCTGTCCGCCTCACTCTCTCCTCTTCATCAGCTGTCAATAGTAACACGTTCTGTCTATATGCACAACATGTCCTGAGCTTTAATACGGCTCTTGGTCCAGGTAACAATGTTATTTAGTGGCCAGATTCTGCCTTGGTGTCACATTTCCGTGGCTGGAATTTGAGACCATGCAGTTGTATCTGCTGCGGCCACCGTGATAAAATGTCATTCCGTGCGTCCCCCTGGCAGCATCTGAAAACCCTGCGCTGATGTCACGAGCAGTGGATTCGTCCACAGCTCGGCGGGCCCCTCGCACAACGGAACAGGACGGTATGTGACCTGGGAGAGGCACCCCCACCGAGACTTTTCAAAGTTGCGGTCATCGATACGCAAAGAGTTTTAGATCAGCGGTTAGGGTGGCATATCCACTGACAGGCACGTTATTACTCATCAGCCACGGTTCCGCAGATTGTATTTCAAGTGTTAGGAATCTCCCGAGTCACCCTCCAGGCGTTAATGTCACTGGTGTGCGTGGGTCCATCTGTCTGCCATCAGTGGAGAGGCAGCCTACCTGCCGAGCAGACACCAGGAGAGAGGACACACAGACCTGGACCTGGTCCTTGTTGCACAAGAGCAGTGTGTAGAGGTGACTGCCACAAGATGTCACACCAAACTGGAATTAACGGTAAGCGCATTTTTAAAGGGAAATTATTTCAATATCCTTAAAGAAAAACCACTCTGTTAATTGAGTCGTCCCTAAATTGGTTCTAAATTCAGTCTAATTGCTTTTTTTTAAATTTATTTTCTTTTTTACCTCTTAGTCTCATTCATGATATTCTCAGATTTCTTAGGGATTTAAATGTCAAGTAACTTCGTCTTTTTCATTTAAATGCTTTTAATATAAATAATCATGGGCTGTAAAATGTCTCTGACATCACAAGTCTGGTTCTCAGTTAATGTGTCTATGATCGGTGTTGTGATGCCAGTAATTGTGATATTTAACACTTACAGGCATTTATGGATATTTCAAGAGCAACGTATATACATGGATGTGTGTTATTGCATTTGGTAATTGGAGCGTAGGGGGACAGGTTGGTCGGAAGCATACCTCTCTCTCTCTCCTTCCTCACCCGTTCTTACATCATTTATGAGACAGGTGTGTTTGGTAACCATGGTGAGAGAGGAGGGGGGTGGGGGGTGGGGCTCAACAAATGGTTAAATCTAGTTTTCAGCATCAAACTTCCCTTTCACAGTCTGAAACCAGGGGATGAGGAGGATGTGTCATCAGTAAAACTCACATTTCTCTGGTCATTTCGTACATTTGTGGGTCCTTCTGAGTCACTTAAGGTGATAGCGTGAGTCCCTGGCAGTGGATCAAATGTTCTCCCTGAAGTGGAGTCTCAGGTTCTTACTTACCTAACTCTGACTCACTTGCTTCAACCCCCCCATCCTTAGTTTTGACTTGTCTGCCTTATATCTGGTTACTCAAGCAACATCTGAGCTGAGTCAGTTTCTGGCCGGGGCGAAGGGAGGTGCCATCAGAATCATGAAGATTGTCATCAGAAATGGTAAACATGAGATATTTATGTATACTTAGTTAGTTACTCATTCTAAATCCTGAGGTGAGTTTACTGATGCACATATTTTCTGTCTGCAGAGGAGTTGGTGTTAGATTCATTCAGAGAGCCTGCATACAGCTGGGACAGAGACTACGACCAGTGCCTGCTGCCCCTGCTACCGCCTCGGGAGCCCTGCTACATCCTCTATCGTCTGGACTCCCAGAATGCACAGGGATACCAGTGGGTCTTCATTGCCTGGTCACCTGACCAATCAGCAGTAAGTTAAGGAGATGCTGATCCACATGTCATGGCTGATTAGCTAGTTTCAAATGTAGTCATTCAAAACACTGCAAAGTTATTGTAAACTTGGAATAAGATTAAAACTAGGTTTTCAAAAACACTATAACGAACTGAAATAAGATCATCCATCCATCCTTCCATCCTTCCATCCTTCCATCCTTCCATCCTTCCATCCTTCCATCCTTCTATCTATGATATCTATTCTATCTATCCTGAGGGTCGAGCTGTAGCCAATCGTAGCAGCATTGGGTGAGAGGTGGGGTACAGGTCATTATTGTATAGCATGATACAGAGAAAAACAGCCTATTACACTCACATGCACATCTACAGTAAATGTAGAGTCTCAAATGAACCTAACCCCAATCTGCATGTCTTTGGACTGTGGGAGGAAGACCACACAGAGAGAACATGCAAAACTCACACAGAAAGGCTGCGGCCCAACTGGGATTAGAGCCAAGAAGAAATAAGATATTTAAGAATAAAGTTCACATTATATCTTATATCTTGTCTGTACAATTGAAGTGTAATTCTTATATGCAGTCGAAAAATAAAGACAATAAGTAAGTGGTCATTACATAAAACCATGTCTGGAGTTCATTCTGTCCTCCTGTCTGCTGTGCCATCCTCCAGGTGAGGCAAAAGATGATGTATGCAGCGACCCGTGCCACACTGAAGAAAGAGTTCGGAGGAGGTCACATCAAAGATGAAATGTTTGGCACAGTCGAGGTCAGTGAAACTTTTAAGGTTTGAAAACTCACCCATGAATCTTCTTTAAAAGACAAAGTACCTCAACCCCCTTTTGTCCTGGGGTCTGTCTGTGTTTGCAGGAGGACGTGTGCTTCCAGGGATACCTGCGTCACATGTCGTCCTGCTCCTCCCCAGCTCCTCTCACAGCTGCCGAGCAGGAACTGCAACAAATTAAATTCACAGAGGTAGAGTTAAGACAATATCATATGTCTGAATATGGAGTATGTTATTTATGCAGAATCTTCTGTATTCATCCTGATTGCTTCGACGTTTTTTTTCTTGTAGGATAAAGTTGTATGGGTATGTAGATTTTCCTCCTGATACAAATTCAAGTGTGTACATGAAGAAGAAAACGGTGGACAGTTTTTAAAACTGTCTCTTCTGTCCACAGGATGAACGTAGACGAACCGGGAATCCAACCCCACGAGCCAAGGTTTGTCTTGTCCTGTACATGTACATTCATTTCCTGCTGAAGCAGTCATGTTATTTTATTTATATTTGTTTTATTGTGCAGGTTACAATGGAGTTTGGCTTAGACAAAAGAGCACAGGCTCTTCAGGGCCTTGCATTCCCGTTACAAGAAGAGGCCAAACGAGCTCTGCAGCAACTCAAGCAGAAACGCATCAACTACATACAACTGGTGAGCTCACACTAAAAGATATTTTATTACTATTAAAGTGAACAGCATGCAACATGTAAGATACCCCCCTCATACCAGTGCTTGTTGGTAAAAAAACCAGCAAAATCAACGGTGCATTACTTGACCCCAGAGCTTTTTTGTGCACGTTGTGTCTCAGAGGCTGGATGTCGAGCGAGAGACCATCGAGCTGGTTCACACCAAACCCACAGAGACCCACGATCTTCCCTACAGGATCCCCACAGATTCACCCAGATACCACTTCTTCATCTTCAAACATTCCCACCAGGGTCAGCTGCAGGAGGCGCTGGGTCAGTACACACTCTCGCCCAGATTTGACAAGTCACAGTAACTTTGCTTATCTTACTCTCATTTCTATTGATGTATACTAATAGGCACTGGTCATCCATTACTTGGTATACACTTGATTTTATTATTTTTACAAAAACTTTTTTTATCTTCACTTGTATTTTAGACTTAATTCTTTATTTTTTGCTTTAATTTTTTAAAATATTTTATATTATCTTATCTTCAGAATGAGCGTAACAGGCGAGCGAGACAGCTTGTAAGTTCAAATGAATGTTACTGTTGCTTCTCATCGGCAGGGTGTGTAAAAGGTCAACTGTTTGCTAATGTGTCAGCCATAACAACTTTATTAGGTTAGATGGACCAATGATGTGTTTTCAGCTTTTTCCACTGCCCCCAAGTGGTAAAAATAATTAACTGCAGCTTTTAGACATGACATCAATCTGTACAAAGAATGTCCATATGTCTACTACTTCTATTTGATTGAAGTTAAGTGCCACCGCACCAGGTTCTTGTGTCTTTGTCCAAGGAGCTTAAACAGCAGACACAATTATAACTGATCCAGTGAAGCAACAAATATCAACTGACCACTTCATGCACTCCTCCAGTGTTCATATATTCGATGCCTGGCTACACCTGCAGTATCAAGGAGAGGATGTTGTACTCCAGCTGTAAGAACAGGCTACTGGACGAGGTGGAGAGAGACTACCAACTGGAGGTCACCAAAAAGGTACAACATCACCCACTTATTGTTTAACGACCAATGCTTCCATCTGCTGAAGATTCTAACTTATGAAACCAATGTGTGCGTGCGTTTGTAGATGGAGATAGACAGTGGCGATGGTCTGACAGAAGACTTCCTGTACGAGGAGGTGCACCCGATGGAGCACACCTTAAAGCAGGCCTTTGCCAAGCCGCGTGGACCAGGAGGCAAGAGGGGCAACAAACGCATCATCAAGGGCGCGGGGGAGAACGGCGAAGAAAGTTAGATACTGTACACACGCATATATAAACAAGTACACAAGAAGAAAACCGATACCCGATATGTATGAATTGACTTGTTATTTGACCGTTTAACTTCTAGCCATTCCTTCTTTATTTTTACTCAAGGACACACACACACACAAAGATAGATCCACCGTGAATTAGAAATGTGAAAATGTGAATATTTTTGTGAAATTAAAGCCAAGATACTAAATTCCAGGAGCTGCTTTGTGAAAACTGAATGAGAAGTCAACTTTCAGGGTGATGGAGGGTGATTAGCTGACGTATTTTAGTTTGAATACCAGATTACAGTGGAAACAAAGTCATGATGAAGTAACGATACTTAAAGGAAGGTGCAGCAGCTTTCAGATCAAAATCTACAGTCCTGTTAATCTTCTTACATCTGGTGAATCAGTGGGTTTATCAGCCAAGTAAAACTCCTGCTGTGAAGCCAAATCTTTTTTAAATCCATCTATCCATTATCTATACAACTTGTCGATTGAGAGTTTTGGGGGAGCTGGAATCAATCACAGCTGATATTGGGGGCGAGAGGCGGGGAACACCCTGGACAACTTAACTTTAACTTGATACTACTTTATCAATTGGAATTTGTCTTGGCACGCATAGTAAAATCTGAGCCCTTAAAAAGAATGAAAGAATAAATCCTAAAATCAATGTTCAAATAAATAAGACAAACATTTAAAATTAATTAAACCTCAATCTAAAAGATTTATAGATAAGACACTGGCTATCTCTTATGAAAAGGGAGAAAATTAAAAAGCTTGTTATCTGGGTGGGAGGGGTCTTTAGGCCTTTCCTTTGTAATCTGGCCTTGTAGTTTTCCTCTAGTGCACTTTGCGACTCCTTGTTCAATCGTCTCTCCTCTGCTGACACATTCCCAAACCAGACAGTGATTGCAAAAGGTAAGGGCGCTCGCTCCACTGCCGCATGATAGAAATGCATCAAGCCTCTGCTGGAAACAACACATTTTTCTGTCTCAAAAAGAAAAGTCTCTGGTGAGCTTCCTTCAGAGTAGTGGTGGCGTAGGTCGCCAGTGATCCGCAGGGCTGACATACAGAGACAAACAACTGAAGAGTCCTCATTTAACCTAAACCCAACCTGACCTATAACCTCTGTGGGAGGAAGCCGAAGTACCCGGAGGAAACCCACACAGATTCTGGGAATCAAACTCCATGAACATGCAAACTCCAAAGAACCAGGAATAATGGTGGGAACCGTCTTGCTGTGTGGCGATGGACCGTGTTCACCACTTAATTTAAATTCTGGTCGAGATCCACATTTTTTTTAAAGATACTAAAATATGTCCCAATCTTAGGGAAATGTTTATATAAGGAAGCAAACAGCATCTAGAACATGTTCACTTTAATGAGCCCATAAAAACATCTTGTATGAGTCTTAGATTTGAATATGACATGCTGTAAACATAAATCTAACTTCAATAAAGAACTTGAACAAGCTAATACACAATATATATATATTACGATGATGAATAGCAGCGAGTTTGACTCTGTCTAAAGGGGAAGAAAAGTTCAAATGCTCAAAGATGAATCAGCACAACTACTGAAATGTAAGAAACACAAGGTGTGGTTTTAGCCGAGGGTTGTGTGTCAGTCTGTTTCTTGGAATGGAGCGGTGAATTACCGGAGTCTTATCAGGCAACTGGTAGAGATATCAGAGGAAAACATGAAGGAATAAAATGCTTTTTATTTCCTGGATTTATTTACATCTGCCAATTTGTCTCAAAGTTGACGGCAACGTCCCCCGTCTGCTCTTCTTCTTTTTTTGATCTCTAGTATTTATACAGTTTCTAAAGATCATTGGGAATGGTTGTGAAATTTCTGTTTTAAGGTGGATTGTCCGTTGCATTGCATCGGTGCAGAGGTTCACTCTTCACACCATGAAAATTCATCCAAATCACATATTTTACAGTGGCCTGCAGTCACACGGTCAAGATTTAACTACATTCAGGTGACGGCTATTGTTTTACATGGAGCCACAATAAAATATTTTCTTTATTTCCTTGTGTTTGTGACCTTGTTACTCTCTCACTGTGCGTGTACATGTCAGTGAGCATGTTTATTGTTCTATAGTCCCATACATTCTAAGCAGGCCAGCAGCAGCAGCAGCATCAGGGATCACTGCTCAGTAGTAGAGGTCAATTTGTTGTGTGTGTTTTCCAGGAAGCCTCTCTACCCAGAAGCATTCAGCTGTGCATTCTGCTGCTCTCACTGCTCACGGGAAAGACGCTTGATGTGAACTTTTTTTTTCCTGGAAACGCAGCACAGTACTGAAAGGCAGTTTTCATGTGGTCATTATCTCTGTACATGGGAACTGTGGCGTGGGTGGGTGATGGTTAGCCTTGACTTTTTGAAGACATACTGGTTTCTGACATGGCACAGTTCAGTGGAATTCCCGGAAAACAAAAAAGAGAGGAGGACAAAAAATCAGCCTTTTGCTTCACAAATGTCCACAGGCTGAGACGTTTGTGTTACGAACAAACTGTGGATCCTGGAGGGAATGAATGGATGAGTGAATGGATGGAGTGTGTGTGATATAGAGCAAATGTGTGTCTGCTAAAAAAAAAAAAGACACAAAGACAGAGAGTCAGAAAGTCAGAGATCATGTGGTTATAATTTTGAAACTGTATAAGTGACATTATATAATGCATTTATACAGTGTATGGTTGTAAAACTATTTCCAGTCCACTGAACGTGAATCCAGCATTACACAAGTTGCTGCCAGCAGCTGCATCAAGGCAACGGCACTAAGAGCACCGGAAGTTCTGCTCTACTCTTTCAGCATAAAAGATTAAAAACTGTCAGTAAAAAGAACAACAGGTGATGGAGGTGACAATTAAAGCGGTAAAGCAGCTTTACAGAGGCTTTGGTGCTCTTTGTACAGAGACCCAAAGAATTGACTGTAAAATTTAAAAAATCATCTGCATCGCACATGTTTATGCATAGAAGGAATTTGACTCCAGTCTCTTGTAGCTCGGTTTGCAAACGTTAGTAGGTGAAGTAAATAGATTTATATTACAAATCAACAACAAACAAGGATATATGGCTTTGACGTAACTGCTTCTGTAAGATATAAACAAGTGCATTCTTCCACTTGTTTACATTTCACATGCAGGTGATAGTGCACAAATATTGAATATATATTTTTTGTATACATACAGTAAGTATTTAGATATTATGAAATAAATAATACAAATTGTCATAATTTAGGCTATAACACAATCCTGTATATGTTTCATAACCTAAAACACTTATTATGTATCATGCTGCTTTTTGACAACAGAAACGATTATTGCAAGTCGTATTTCTGTAACTCCAGTATCACTTCAAAATGATCCTTTCATTTCACCATGCAATTACCTCAGACGCCATTTTAGTTCATAATCCTGCTTTTCATCACAATGTCGTGAACACATGAAATTGGCAAAATTTCAGAGACTCCTGATTAGGTTATAGGTGGAGCTGCAAATGGGCTTTACTTAATATATGAAATGCTTTCCCAGCCAAGGCCCTAAAAACAAAGAATAGGGGCATTTTTAAAACAATTTTTCACAGGTCTACAGTGTTTTGAGATGAAGTGCAGTGCGTTTTATTTTTGAAAGGCGTACAGGAAGTGGTGTGTGCACACAGTGTGTGTGTATTGACGGGGCTCAGAGCTGCAGAGTGTCACTGCGGGCGCTGTCACACAAAACCTTTCTCGGAAAACAGATTCCTGGAAGCTGAGTGAGTTCAGACTGAGCCGAGCTGTTTTCTGTCCTGCAGTTCACTGAATACAGAGCACACACACACACACACGCACGCACACACACTTTGAGTTACAGCACACACACTCACAGACGATATTTTCTCTACAGAAATGTTCAGTGTCGCCTCCATCAGAGTCAGTCGATGATATCTGATTATTGACATTTTGATGGATTATTCTCTGGACTGTTTATAAACCTGCTCACATTCCATATGGTTGTCTTTGATTTAAGGTAAGAGGATTTCAAACATAATGGAGCTCTCATTGTAATGTGTCTGATGTGGTATTTCTCATTATTGTTGTTGTTATTATTATTTATGATCAGTTTTATATGCAAGTACATTTATTGTGCATGTACATGTGCATGTATATGTAATATTACTTTCAATTAGTGTTGGACTACAGAGTAGCTGATGTGCTGGATACATCCAGATAAATAGACAAACAAACGAATTGCATTAATATCTATTTATCCATGGTGGTTGTAAATATGATTTATTCAAACAATTTCTATATGTCATACTAATATAAATATGATGAAAACAATACAATATACCTGAGTAATTGTAAAGTAATAAGTGTTGAAATCTATCTATACAAACCTAATAATTGAGCTATTCATTTCGTTATATCACTGTAGTTATTATTACTAGTAGTAGTAATAGTAGTAGTATTTTATGTATTTATCCTATGTTTATTTTTTATTTTTCTTATTTTTTATTTTGTTCTGTTTTATGCTTGTTGGCTCATTTTGGTCACAATAAATATGATGCTCTCACTGAACTGCAACCCAAAACATACGTTATTTACCGACTAGGGTTTTATAATTTACGTTATTTGCAAGAGATATTTTGGAGCAGAAAACAGTGGAAAGTTGCACAAGAATCTAATTTCACACTTCTAATGTAAATTTGTATTTTGTCAGTGCCCCAACATGAACATTATCTTGACGTCTCTGCATGCTAACAGTCAGAAATGGTTGCCCGGGCAGTGACCATTTCTCAACATGAGGAGCGCGAAGCCTCATGCTGTTCACATCCCTCTCCTCCGTGCTGGGACCCAGCAGAGGACCTCCGCTGCATCGCCACCACCTTCCAGTATCTACAGACCTCAGGTACTTCACTGCTTTTTACTTCACATTACATTTATTCTATTTATTTATTATTTATACGACATCCTGCCATTTGCACTGACAAATTATTTCCTGTACAGCCATGCAGCTGCACACTCTGTGAGTGTTTCTTATTCTAATGTTATTTAGATGGGGTTTTTTTACGCTGTGTGTGTACTCCACACATGGTGACTACAAATCCCATTACCTTGTGATGGCCAACAAGATTATTGGGGGTAATATGATCATGTATTTAAGAGCTTTGCCAGTCGCTGATTATCTTAAGGGGAATCTAAATGTATTTACTATTTGAAGCTGCTGCACTTTGTAATTGAGATTCTAAAGAAGCCGAAAGATGTCTTTTCTGATTAAAAGAGATTTCATTGCGAGTGAATAATAAGAGTGTGATCCTCCTCTGTCGTCATTGGGGGTAATATGTAGAAAGAATTGGTGGGAGTTTCCTAACCTTAACTAAAACACTTAAAATGGCCTCTTTTTTTCCAGGCTGGTACTGGGGTTCCCTCTCAGCGAGTGATGCTCGGAAAGCTCTCCTGACAAAGTCTGAGGGAACGTTCCTGGTGCGGGACAGCAGCCACCCCCAGTATGTGCTGGCACTGTCAGTGAAGACGCGCTGTGGACCTACTAGTGTACGGATAGAGTACAGCAGGGGCTGTTTCTGGCTGGACTCCATCTCCCCTGGTCTGCCTCACCTGCAGTCCTTCCCGGACGTCCTCACCCTCATACAGCACTACAAGAGTTCGGGCCACGCGCCACAGGACCAGGCATCAAATGACTTTACCCCCAAAGCAAAGCCTGACCCTGCCAGTGGAGTCCCCTTAAACCTGATGCAACCTTTACACAAACCAGAGGCCTTCCCCTCTCTGCAGCACCTGGCACGCCTCACCATCAACAGACACACAAACTGTCCGGAACACCTGCCACTCCCGAGGCCTCTGCTGCGCTACCTGCAGGACTACCCCTTTCACATATGAGGGTCTCCGTCATAGAGAGACTAGAACGCGGATCAGGGTCACACTCCATGACCACGCACTGACTCTGGGACAGTGTGACACCCCGGGCAACAGAGGCTGGTCCAGAGAGAGAACACTGTGAGCATTTAACATTAAATTTGCAAAGAGGAAGGTTTATTTACTGTTCATGAACTGAGTGAACCCGACAGCTAAGCAAACTCTCCTGTAACATGTTCAAAAAGCTTTTAAACGTGTCCCACATCCCTGTTGTTTTCCTGTTATGGACATCATGATACAACAGGTATTCTGATCATGGTTTACACAAAATGAGAGTTTGGAGCGGAGGGGTCCGTTCCCTGCTGTGTCACCTTAATTAACTCTCTTCCATTCAAAATGTAGAAGAATTGAGATATCTGAGGCTACACTGATTACCCGTGTTGTATCTAAAATTTCGTGTGGATAAATTAAGGTCAGGCTGACACTACTTGACATGCGGTCAGAGTCGACTGACACAGTCATTGTAAAAGATCAAATAAAAAAGATAGGGTACAGTGTGTGTTTTGCGTTTCTTTCATGTCCTGTATCTTTTCTAAAATCAAATATCTTCCATTACAAGAAGTAAACACACACTAGCTTTCAAAAATCATAACCAGAATGAAGATCAGAGGATGATGAGTATTAAATGACATCTGTTTACAAAGCTGGTTCTTCTCAGAAGAGGATCAAACAGGACTCTGGATTTCAGAGAAATCAATTTCAGAAATGTTTCCTCTTGTTATCCAGAGTGTTTCCACTGCTGGTATGAATGGGTAGCTTGAACATGATGTTTGGGGTTTCTATCATACTCCCTCTGCCCACTAGATGTCCCTGTACATACTTCCTGTTTCCTGACCCACCTGTTCACCTGTCGTCCATGATGTCCACTGGAACTTCTACCTCTTTTTCCATCATCTGCTCCCTGGTATTCATACCAGCCCTTTTTTCCCCGTACAAAATCGTATGTCATGTGTGTGTTCCTCCTCCTGCTACCTGTATGTTACCTGTTGTCTGTCCCTTCCTACCTGTCTGTGTCCTCATCACTTTATCGTTTAGAGTTCCTCTATTGCAGTAGCCTTCCTGTGTGTCTGCGCTCTAGTCCTCCCTCCCTGTGCTCCCTCCACCCGCCATGACCTCAATCTGGCCTAAGATCGACCTCAGCCTGCAGAGGAGACCTGGGAGGATTTTAGACTGGATTCTTAATGAAAATCCAGACTTCTTAGAGCGATCGGCCAACCTTCATGTACTTAAGTCGGGCATCCTTACAGACAATCATGCTCCTCGGTCTATTTTCTGAGCTCCTGCAAGAATACCTGGCTGATGGTCCTGTTGCCAGCCGACGTTGTGTCTGCCCCCCCCCCCCCGCTGCTCACAGCCTACTTAAGAATCCGAGTAACCTCTTCCTCCTCCAGAGGGGTCCCATCTTCGCCAGCAGCTTCATGCCATACCCCCATCCTGTCCATCCATCTATCTGTAAACCTTGTCCTCATCATGTACCAAAGTTCCCACATTGCACCAAGCTGCTTGTGTGCGTACACTTGCATTCCCCCTGCCTGTGCTCCTACCAGCAGCCATGGCAGAGATCCTCCATTAGAGGAAAACACACTTCCTTACAAAATTATTACCAGAATGAAGATCAAAAGGCTGCTCACGCTTATTGTTTTCATTATAACAACTAGTCAGAGCTGAAACCTGATGCTGTTCCTGGTCTCTCTCTCCTCTCTCACCCCCCCTATCTATCTCTCTCTCTCTTCTCTACCCTCTTTTCCAGCCCTCTCTCCTCTCCTCCCCATTTTTCTCTGCTCACCCCAACCGGTCAAGGCATCGAGTCTGGTTCTGCAGGAGGTTTCTTCCAGTTATTAAGGGAGTTTTTTTCTCTCCGCATCGCCAAAGTGCTTGCTCATTGTGGGGACTGTTGGGTTTCTCTATTCTTCTTAAGGTCTATGTAAAGTGCCTTGAGATAATGTCTACTATAATTTGGCGCTATACAGATAAAATTGAATTGAAACTGAATTGTTCGTGGAAAACTGTTGTTAGGTAGTAGAGGACATCGGTCAACACACTGGTGTTATTCTCAGAGGAGGATCATACATGCCTGTGGATTTCAGAGAAACAAACCC
This sequence comes from Hippoglossus stenolepis, assembly GCF_022539355.2. Lineage (NCBI taxonomy): Eukaryota > Metazoa > Chordata > Actinopteri > Pleuronectiformes > Pleuronectidae > Hippoglossus > Hippoglossus stenolepis. The sequence continues at coordinate 14,814,343 of NC_061485.1, forward strand.
CAGAAAATTCTCTCTCTCTTTTTTTTTTTTCTTTTGCCCTTGTGGTTTTTGTTTTCATCGTTGACCGGCCACTCAAACGTACACATGAATGGAAGGTTTCAATGTGACTGTTTTCATGGAAACATGCCTGAGTTGGTTTCCACGAGGTGGAAGTGAGCAATGCTGAGAAAGCCTCTTATCTGGATTAGAGTGAGAGCTGTAGTTATTAATACACTGCTGCACCGACTGAGAATAGACTCAGTCTCCCTGACTGTCTCTGCCTCAGCCCATCAGGAGTGTTTAAATCATTTCTCAGTATGCGTTTATTTAATCAGCTGCATCCTCTGAACACTTTTCTCATTACAATCTCCATCTCGACTGAAAAAGACTAAATGTGGACTAAAAGTGTCCATCTGAAATGAAGTGTAGTAGTACATTATATAGAGGAAGAATACAATTTAGGTACTGTATATTCATGCAAAAGTACCTCACATGGCAAAATGAGAAACCAGGCTACCCTGGTACACTGAATGTTGTTAATGCTAATCTTATGCTCATTAGCTGCACTAAAGTACAATATCAACCATGGTTTATCCTATCTTAAAAGTATTTAACATGTTTTCCTGATGTACAGTATCCGCTGACATGATGAGGTGGCTCCTTTGTTAATTAAGCTTTTTCTTACATAGGATACTTTGACATGTCACAGCAGGAGAGGAACAGGCATAAATAACAAGATTAATGTCGGCTGAGTTCCATTTAACTGCCTCTGCTTCATTTTCCTGGTATTGTGCATGCTGATTCACTGTCATGTCTCACTGGGGCACTTGAGCAGAACAGAGCCGCTGTTAATGTTATTAGTGACACCGCTGGTTTTTCTTCTATGAAAAGCCAAAATATTTTTGCAAACAAAGGACCGTTGTGCTTGCATAGTACATATTATTATTATTATCTGATGACCCAGTCATCAAATTACCAATCAATTAGCAAACAGAAGGTCGAAGCCTGTGTATCACTCTTGAAATAATGCAGAGCACAAAGAGAGCGAGGAACAGGGCCAAGCTGCTCATTTATGTCCATTTATCCATCTCCCCAAAAGTGAAGCCAAACCGTCTCAATCGCCAACTGGTGGCTGGCTGCGTCATTTGTCAAAATTTCCCACCTTCTCCTTGTTAGTTGATGGGACATGGACCAAACTAAAAAGTAAAGTGCACTGTTTGTCAAATTTCTGTTCTGTCGGTTTAGTTAGTTCTTATCATACTGAAGTTTGTTCATGTGTCTGGTAACTTTGGTTTTGATCAATTATTTGATGGAAAAAAATTATAATTAGTGAAACGTCAGGATTGACAGCTGAGACTGACTCATGATTGGTCGAGCACATGTATCTGCAAGACCTCAAAACTGTGGTTCCATCCCTGATCCCTATTGCGCAGACTTGGTTCCAAATGCGGAAGATGGCAGCGTTCCTATCCCAGATATTTTGGCTTCATGTCTGGATAGTAGGAGGAAGTGGAGATGAGTAGTCCATCTTTATTTACATTCTATGCCATGGTTACTTAAAAAATGGTACTTTAGTACAATACTTCAGTAAGTGAACATTTCCAAAGTAACTGCACAATATTTCAAGCACTGTTCTCCAATTATTCGACAGCCTTATACTTACATTAGCCTTGGTTTTGGTTGTTTTATGAATAATCTTTCTCAGTTGTGATAGGAATGTGTATCTCCATGTCTGAAGGCTGCACACCAGATTTTGGCAGGCCAGTTCAGATCATATTTTGTGTGAAGCATTTGCACATGTACTGTGCCAATTTTCTGTTGCTTGATATAAAATAACAGATTGATTACTCTTTATATGAAACATCATAATTTGTTCATTCCTGGCTACAGAGGGTGTACACCATTTGGTGACATTCTGTTGGGCCTGGCTCAAAATGGCCTATTCCCAATGGCAGCCTGAAGACAACTACCTACACATACTTTATGAAGAGTGGAAAAATGGTTTCTGAGTTAAGGTCAACAATTGCCTTTCTGAGGATATTTAGGTTTAAGATATTATTATTCGATTGACCTTGCTCAAAAGAAATTAGTTTCATAATCCCTCAAGTCTTTACACCAAATTTTGTGTTTGGTGTTGAAGTCAAAATCAAAAAAGCTTGATTTGTTTCACTGATTTCCGCATTAGACAAATTCAAATAATAATTAATAATACAATGAAATAAATAATAAAACTTTATTTCGATTGCATTAATCTGTAAAGCTAAATTAGCACCTAAACAAATCTAAAATGTGAGACGTTTATGATGCTTTTGCGAACTTTTTGTAGAGCTGGACTTCTTTGTAAGGGTGTGTGATAATAATAACAATAACAACAACAACAATAATAATAATAATAATAATAGTGATTATTATTATTATTATAATTATTATCACTATTATTATTGTTGTTGTTGTTGTTGTTGTTGTTGTTGTTATTCTATGCATGAAGTACACTGTTGTTCTGTTTGTACAGCGGGGCACTGTTTTCCTCTCCCCGCCCCTGAATCACTTCCTCCAGCAGCCGCGGCGAGGAGGCCAACAAAGCACCACTTGGAGACCGTTTGGATTCATTTTAAAACCATCAGCAGGTGAGAGTTGAACACTAACACGGAGAGTAGAGCTTTAGTTTGTCATCAAATAGTTTAATTAGCGACACTATTGTAAAATGTATTCAATAAACTTATATTTTCTTCCGATATTGGCTAGCTAAGCTAACGAACCGATAAAGTCGCATTGACTTCCGTTATGCTAGCTAGGTCTAGCTAGCTAGCCGCACCGGTTTTTGGGTGAAAGGAAAAAGCGAGGTTTTTGCCGAGTGGTCACAAGCGAGCCACGAACGCTGCTGTGGTGTTATATGCATCGTATTGTAAGTGTCTTATATCCACGACATCACATTCAACGAAATTCACAAAGACGTAAACTTAGCGCGGTAGCCGCGTTTCCAGCTAACGGTAGCTGTTAGCATCACCAGCTAGCACCAGGTCTTTTGTAAACAGAGGATGTTCCTGCTCGTTAAAATCTAGGTCAGTCGGCACAGCAGTGATTCTCGGTTGTGTGTCTGTCCCAGCTCTGTGTGTTAACCCTCGGGTCAGTGTAGTTGGTGAATGAGAAATGTTTCACGGGGAAATTAGTCGAGCTTGATTGTGGGGTGGGTCAGAAACACTGGAGCGGAAATGTATCATCGTAGAAGAAGGTTCCTACTCCCACTTAACATCTCAAATCAACTAAAGACATGTGAGCTCTGGGCCTGTTTATGACGTCCACGTGTCGCCCCTTGTATATAACACACTGTACATCTGACTGGTTGAGTGTAAACAGTCCTGCCGCTGAATGGTAAATAGTTAGCCCCGGGTGTTGGTTTCAGACTCCGGCGTTGTGTCAACACAGCTGAAGGTTACTGCTGCTCATCAGTTCTCACCGGGGCTGTGGCGGCGGTTGCATAATGTCCGAATGCAATCAAAATGACCCTCCCTGTTGTTAAAGATAAAGTGTTTCTCACGTCGTAAGACTGGTTTCTGTGTCTTGTCTGCAGCGATGGCAGCGATCAGGAAAAAGCTGGTCATAGTGGGAGATGGAGCCTGTGGGAAGACCTGTCTGCTCATCGTGTTCAGCAAGGACCAGTTTCCCGAGGTGTACGTGCCCACAGTGTTTGAGAACTACGTTGCTGACATTGAAGTTGACAGCAAACAGGTAAGAATTGTTTGCTAACATTTCAGACCGGAATCAGTATTGTGTAACCGGGCACCTGAGTATGATTGCAGCAACAGATCAGATTTTTTTTCAACTCGTGTGTTTGAATCATGAGTTCCCCCACTGGAACAGAAACACAAACTGCTTTCAGACATGCAATGAACTCTTGTCAGTTGATCTGCACACTATCCAGAACTTTTCCTGCCAGCCCTCCAGTAAAACTTCCAGGAAAATGTCAGAGTGAGCCCGTGTGAGAATGCAGTAGGAAAGCGTCTGCCAAATTCACAGCGAGCTACTGGGCGTGTTGATAACATTTCTAACACACGACCGATGCAAAACGTAATTTGAAAAACAAACAAAAAGAGCTGCCATACACATATAAGACACAGACAAAGACGTCAACTTGCAAAGACAACCAATTTCCAAAGCTTCTGGTGATAGGGGCTGGCGTTAATGTACAGTGAACAAAAGCATGTGATTTCCACAGCAACATGTTTTCAGATCTGTCCTGCGGAGTAACTCCGGAGAATTGGGTCGGGACTTTCTCTGCACTTTGCCTTTCACGCATGCACAACGCAGCGGGAGGTTCTCTGCTCAGACGCGTTCACAACAGCAGGATTTTGGTGAGGGGTGGTGCAGCAGACAGAGGCAGGATGTAACGTGTTATTTCCACTGCAGAGATCACATGCTTTTGTTTACAGCACATCTGCAACAGCATTGGCTCTTATCACCACTAACCTTCTTGATGCCTTCGTTGGTGTTGTCCACGTGGATGGCTCTGCTTTTTCATCCGGAGATACATTAACTTTTTTTTACTTTTTACATCTGTCGAGTGGTAGAAGCGTCATCAACACCCCCACTCGCTCACGTGGATCCAGGGGGGGGATCTCCTGCTGTGATCTTACATTGTATTCTCTGGACTTTATACTAATGGGCCTGGCAGAGAGTGTCAGAGAAATTTGCGTTCACAAATGCAGTGTATGCAGAGTATTTCCGGAGTTAGGGGCATGTCTGAAAGCAGCTCATGTTGTGTACTGCCTCCTGCGTGCTCTACTCAGGGGCTGACATTTCCCTGTTGTGAACACGTCTGTCCCAGACTATCTCCTGCTGCATTCTTCATATGTGAAAGCCAAATGTCCGGATACACTTTTGCTGAGGTCATGTCTGAAAACGGCTATAGTGTGATATTACATTACATTACATTGTGAACATTACTTCCTATAAATGATCTCAGAGTGCACTGGATGGATTTTTATAGATATGACATTTTTGTGCCATACTACACACTACTCATCGGCGATTACACCAACTGTCGAAGGCTTGAAAGTTACATTTTACTGCTACAAACTACAGTGGTTGTTAAACAGTGAGAAATCAAGGGATGGACTTGTCTCAATGATAATATGAATACTTAATATCAAGCCACAACAACATAGATTTATAATTTTGCCAGTTTTATCCTTATCTATATTTTATTTCAGTTATGAAACTTCTTCCAGATCCTGATGTCCTTATTAACAAGGTTACATAGGCACTGACAGACCATATTACTAAGGGAGTGAGAAGTCTTCAGGCAAAGTAACTACAGCTGAAAATACGTTTTTTTGTGCCCTGTGAGTTTTTGAATACCAGTTAGTAGTGTAGATCATTATGTTAGTTCAATGTCAAACCTGTGGATCAAAAACATCCTGAACAAGATTTGGTTTTGTGTGTTTGATTTATTGTTGTGTTTTGTGACAGGTGGAATTAGCACTCTGGGATACAGCAGGTCAAGAGGACTACGACAGACTGCGTCCGCTTTCTTATCCAGACACTGATGTCATTCTCATGTGCTTCTCCATCGACAGTCCTGACAGTCTTGGTAAGTAATAATAAAGACCTCTATTGTGTTTGATGTTTATGATACATTATGCTCTTCTTGTGAATTAAATTAAATTGTGAAAAAACTAATTAGGAAGCATTGCCATGCTTTGAAAATTGATTCGGTTAACTGGAATCTCATTAAATAATTAGTAGAGAACCCAGACAACAGATGAGACCAGTTAGAGATTTAATGAGGATCCAATGATTTCATGTTAAGAATCAGTCATGAAGAAAAAAGCTTGACAGACATGGAGAATGGAGAATTATATTGGTACCCTCCTCCTCTAGTGATTGTGTCACATCATGTAGCTCCCTTCACAACTGTAGTCGGTTGTCAAGGCATTTATCACATAACTGATGAGTCAACTGCATCCTGCTCTATTGTGAACCAATGTCTCCATCTAGTGACAGAGGATTTTTTTTGCTCAGAGTAAAAAAGGGTCTACACCTGCATGTATCCTGCAGTGTAGGGTTGCATACATTTCTCAACATACAGAAAATTAATTCAATCAGTTTATTGCTTCTGTTCTTTTTTCCTTGCACGATTGCTAAAGAGTTGTGAGAGTTTTCTGCTTTATATTGCGTACTCCTTAGATCTTGTATTGTTGGTCAGAAAAAGTCACACAGTTGATGATATCCCTTTAGGCTGTAGGAAATTATGATGGGTGTTTTAAACCATTTTTAGTGTTTCACAAGCCAAATAAATTGATATAATTAACAAAATTGTCCAAGTTTATTGAAAATAGTCATCAGTGGTGTCTCTGACTGGTGTGGTCTTTTGTCCCATCATTCAGAGAACATCCCTGAGAAGTGGACCCCTGAGGTGAAACACTTCTGCCCTAATGTTCCCATTATTCTGGTGGGAAACAAAAAGGACCTGCGTAACGATGAGCACACCCGGAGGGAGCTCGCCAAAATGAAGCAGGTAAAAGTGTAGAACTCAAAGACACATTAAAGCTCTCCTACTGATGAATGCATGTGTCCTAAAACTCCTCTTGGCCTTTTCTGTAGGAACCTGTGAAACCCGAGGATGGTCGGGACATGGCCAACAGGATTGGTGCCTTCGGATACATGGAGTGTTCGGCAAAAACAAAGGATGGCGTGAGGGAAGTCTTTGAGATGGCCACCAGGGCTGCGCTACAGGCCAGGCGGGGAAAGAAGAGCACTAAATGTGTCCTACTGTAAACGAGGGCACGAGGACTGCTTTCTACTGGGGGAAAGAAGGAGCATTAGGTCAAGCCTACCCCCCCACCCCCCAAACACACCCACACAAAAGACTGTTCTCCCCAGTTTTTACTAAAGGTGTAATGCTTTTACTTTTTTTTGTCTTAAGCAAATGTAGTCAGGTTCTGTCAGTATTCAATTTCGAGGTAATGGAAAACTACTTTTTTGTACTTAAAAATGAGTAAATTTGCCATAACGACACCTCCTTTATCGACATGTAATCAAAGAGGTCAGCCAAGGGACCTGTTGTGTCATATCTGCCAACTACAGTTAAGTGCTTAAGCCCCGCCTGCTGATCTGAGGAATGTTTCCACAGCCAACTAGGGTGAAGTACCTGTACACTGTGACCCTTAGTCCTTTTAATTAATCCAACAAACGGATGCACACATGAAGTTGAAAATTTGTTTGTGCACTTCATATACGAATCCTTTGTGCAGTATGATCACATGCACAATATGAGACTGGAAACTCATTTTGTTAAAAAACGCAAATGGAAACTTAGTGTTTTGTGTAATAAATTTCTTTGTAAGAATCTTGATTATTTGCATTACTTGTTTGTTTAATCACTGAATTATGGTCCAGCTCAGAAATAGAAAGAAAATTGGTGCAGGCAAGATGTTTACAACCATGCACATGTAATTGGACACTGTCTTTTTGTACATGCATTTCGGAGTTGTCATCACAGTCCTGTGTGAACTGCATTGAAAGCTCAAGGAGACTTGTGGAAAGTTTGGATTAATACATTACATGTCATTTAGCTGACGCTTTTATCCAAAGCGACTTCCAATTAGTGCCTGATGTGATTAGTAATTATGAGGGGCCATTCGGGGCTCAGCATGTTGCCCAAGGACACTTAGGCAGGGGCTGGGAGTCGACCTTCTGGTTGGAGGGGACCGCTCTACCGCTCAGCCATAGCCCCCACGGCAATCTATCTCACCTACAGAGCCTGATGTTTGTATAGGAGTTTTGAGGCTGATATCCAATGTCTCATTAAAGTTATGAAAATATCTGTACTGATCCTTAAAACCAGAATATGTATTGAGCGATACATATAACATACTGTTCAGTGCTCTCTGGTGGACAAAGTGTACAGTTTGCAAACTAGAATGTCAATCAGAGCGCATACCTTCGTCAAGGCTCAACAGTCCCCTCAAATTCAATCAAGCTGCACACACTCATAGATATCAGGTCCCTATATATATATATATATATATGATTGATTTTTGTTTCATCAAGAGCCACGAGTTATTATAGAAATGTTAGAGTAAAAAAAAAAAGGATCTGCCCCCAGATTTAAGTGGTTCTTCCCTGACCTATACCACATCCTTCTAAGATACAAACCAACAGATGGGTGAAAAGATAACCACCTTGGCAGAGGTAATTATGGAAGTCTGCTCTTCAGCTTTTAGTTGGTTACTGGTTGGTACATATGCCACTACTGATATTACCACGAAGAGCTCGTATTGTTCAGGTTTTAACTTCTTGGCTTGTGTGCTGCTGCGCTAAATCAACTTGCAACACAATCAGATCTAGTGTCACTTCTATAATATGCAGGAGCAAAATGCCTTTCTCCACAGATCAGTCATACAGAGTTACATTATAAAAACTGACATTTAGAAAAAAGCAATAGAAAACAGGATTCAGAAGTAATTTGTTTAATATATGCTTAATACAAACTAGAAAACAAAATTGCAGATCCCAACTTTGGTGCCGACACAGATCAGACAGTGACATTCATCACTTCTCCAAATGAAAGATATATGTGAATTTGATTCACAATTTATCTTAAGTCATTTGGTTTTTTTCAACTGCAGAACAAATCCCTGACAATGCACAAAGTATTATACAATGGATATAATATAACATATTGCATAAAGAACTAAGTGAAGCAGTTTATTAGGTACACCAAGCTAAAACTAATACAATCCAACACCAACAGCTCTAAAACATGTCCTACCTTCATGAAATGTACAATGTTTATATAATATATGGCATTTTGTATGGGACTGCATTAGTTCCACTCAGTGTACCTAACAAACTGACAACTGGGTCTTGACAGTAAAAACGACACTGCAGTGATTTTATGTTGTAGAAGATCACGCTGAGAAATTTTATGAGTGGATGAACTACTGAAAGGCCACAACTGATACCAACAGAACTAAAAGGCAACAACTAACAGCTTGTGTCTGACAGGAAGTGGTCCAGCTGATCTCTTTTAATATCAGGGTGAGACAATGGTGGACTGAAATTTTCTAATAAATTTGAACACTAGATACATTTTTGGTTTGTTTAAGCCAAGAAATCAATCCTGCCACAGTACTGTCCCGTTTGAAGGGATCAGGAAGTGCTGTGATAATCATCACCTCAAGAGTCATTTGTTCTTCTTGGTTAGAAGTCCTGAGCGGGCGAGAAACACTGGGACCAGAGCCAGCGCTCCCAGAGCCACTGCCACTAATGGTCGGTAAAAAAACCAACCTGCTCCGATGGTGAGAAGAGACAAAGAGCAGGAGACACACAGGGCAAAGATCTTCAGCCCCACGGACACCAGCTCTCTGAGAACAGGAACCCAGTCCACTGCAGGAACAAAACACACAGGAACATGAAGGACAGACACAGATGAATTAAACCATCATTGACAGTGCTGCAGTATTAGTTTACCCAGTGTGTAGATGATGCGCATGGTCAACTGAATACTGAGGAACATGAGGGCCCATCCTGCAGCCCGGAGACCCCAAGTCTTCAAACTGTTGTGCTGGTGCTCTTTCGAAAAAATGTCCTGGAGACAACGAAAGAACTGCATCAAGACCACGTGGAGAACCACACACTTAACCAACATGTGAAATTTTTTTCCAGAACAAAAGCAGTGAAGAAGGGAGATAAAGTCCCCAGTGACCTCTGCAGAGAGATCCTCCGGGTACAGGATCTCCAGAGTGTCTCCTGACTTGGTTTTAAAAGCCATCAGCTGCTCCCCTCGCTGCATGGCCACGATGCTGACCTGAAAAAAAAAAACCAAAACCTTTTTGAGTCAAGAAGTGTCCAGATCTTTCGGTGGCATTCTCCGGTCTTTGCCTTTCACATATGATGAAAAAAGCAGGAGATTGATCGGTTCAGCACGTTCACAGCAACAGGCAAATGTTCGAAACATTCAGGCGAGGGATGGTGTCTGGTTAGGTCACGCAGAAGGCAGGACACAATGTATAAATTACACTGCAGAAATCACATTACATCACATCAAGCCTCGGTTCTTATCACCCAAAGCGAAGATTTTTCACTATTTTATGACATCTTACCCAATTCACTTAGGGTTACATACTAATTGTATCGATCATGTACAAATGTTTATGATGTACTCTTATCATTGATCATCACAGCATTTTATAGACCAAAGAACTTACTTGTAAACGCAATTGGCAGATGAACATATTATCATATTATACAGCACTTGATTGAATAAAACTGGCTTGGCAACTAATAATCATTTATTCAATCCAAGTTTTAAAAAATGATTACCGGTTCTACAAAGTCTGTTTCCAATCAGCAAACATTTAATTTACAATGACAGATCAAATCAGCTAATTTGATTGGCTGGAATTGAATGAATATTTGTTTAAATACAAGTTATTTAATTATCTAGATTGTTGTTACTTAATTTTCTTTTGACCAACTATTCCACTAATAGACCTATTGTCTCAGCACTAGTTTACTTAATTTGTCAGTGATGGATTTTGATACATCTTATGAAGGAATTAAACATTAAATTCTTGATTGTTTTAAATACCAACACACACGTATTATATGGGTAATCACACAGAAACTGCTTAAAGACCATTATTTCCTGACATGTCAGATAGTGATGACTATTAACCAGGTCATCGCATCACTCACAGTTTGAGCCGGGCCCAGTGGAGACGTCTCACCACTCAGTCCAGCGTACGAGAATCTCACACGCACGTCTCCGACCTCATGAATAAAACCAAACAAACAACAACAACAACAACAACTCGTTAAATGTGCCAGTAAGGAACACATCATGACCGAAGAGGCCAGCACTGTATGCAGCAGGGAGAGGTTCACCTCATGATACTCACCTCCGGCCTGCGCGGGTTTTGAGTGTGATAGAAATAATCATCATAGATGGTGAAAAAACTGTCCCAGTTCAAGGCAGAAAAATCCATCAAACGCAGAGTCTGGAAGTTCTGGATCTGCTCCACCAGGCCTGAGGATGAATGAGGATGAATGAGGATGAATGAGTGACAGTCTGACAAACGTAACTGCTGAATAATGTCCGTGTTCACATCAGGTTGTTTAGACAGTGGAGATACCTTTAGACAGAACGAGAGGCCCGACTCGGACTTCAGGAGCCACTACTGTCACACTCTCAACCGCCATGGCACTGAAGTAAAGATTAAGTTAAAGATGAAGAAACAGAAATAATTTTGGATTCCACAGATGACAAAATAATCTAATAAACAGATCCGGACCAATATATCGGTTGTCTGATTTTCTTGGCCAATATGAGCCTTTCACCGACATAATGTTATCTGTGTCTATGTTTGCAGATATGAAAACTTTAAACAAATTAGAAAAGATGTGTAGTTACGTTTACATTTTACGTGAACAAATTATGTACTTTTTCTCAATTCAAATTCTATATATTTGGTTCAAGTCTTTTTATTTTTATTCATAGTTATTTATGATTAAGTTTATGGTTAAACAGTCAAATATCAAGCCTGAACTACATTTCTTTGTAAGTTTGATAACAACATCTTAAAACCCAAATTATTTTTCCAGTACATTATCGGCCGAAATATCTGTATTGGAAATTTCTTCACTCCTTAATGTTGGTATTGGCTCCAACAATCCAAATCAGTCAGGCTCTGCTGAGAAGTGTCAGGTTACCTTGGGTTCTGGTGACCAATTTCCTTGTCAAAATGGCGACTGCTGACCAACTCTGATTTCCACTCAGTGTCTGAAGACAGAGGAACCACAGTGTGTCACATCGCATATCACAAAATGTACACAAAGAGTAAAGAAGGGCCAAGTTGTTCACAAAGACAAAAAGGTAAAAAACAACATAAACTCACTGTAGTTGTACGTCGTCTCAGTTTTGGTTTCTCCGTCCTCTTGGTAATCCCTGAAATCAATCACCTCTTCAGTCAGAGAATATTCTGTATTCAAGCCAACATTTTTACACCTGACCTCACCCGAGTGTTGACAGGCAGACAAGAGGCTCACCTGCTCTCCCGGTTCTCCACCCACTGATACATCTCCACCTGCCTCTGCAGCTTCGCGGCCTGCACCTCCACTCTGTAGTTGGGGTCACGAAGGGGCTACACAAACACAAGTACATGGTGTAATTTTACTTGAAGTAAAATGTTGTGCATCGCTTGAGTGTCGATTACAAATTAAACCTTTTTTGGAATTGGCATTTTTTGTCACATTTAACATTTAACAAAGCTGCCTACACCCCAACCTGTACTTCAGTAACAGCTTATCTAGTTCTGGAATTTTAGGCTGATACAGATATCAATACACGTTATTTTTCGGTTTTTGGTTTTTCACTGGAGGTCTCATTTAATGGGCAGACAGTCTTATTGAATAGCAACACTCCACCAGGCAAAAAGAACACAGATCTGCAATATTTTGAGAAATATAAGTTAAACAACATAAACTAAGTCTTTGACTCAATGTTATTGTTAAATACAAATCTTTTCTTTGACTACTTAAGTACAACCTACCTCTGCAGTGTGCAGCTGAGTAGACAGGTGAACTAGACGGTTGTTGTTCTGCAGCTCAAGGCTGAAGTACGGCCCCAGCGACACAACCTGAGACAGACCTTCATCCAGAGAGGACGCTGTTTGCAGAGCTCGTCCCTGAAGAGAGAGGCAGTTACAGAGAACATGCACCATGTTAGTCAGGTGTGACTCTAACATGGAACATAACACAGCAAGTTACCCATGAGTGTAACAGCGTGGCTTTTGATATGATGCATTAAATGCAGCTGTTTACGGTGAGTCAGTGGTTCTTACCTCATTGGTAAAGAGAATATAAATTGAGAGAAAAAACAATCCAATGCCAAAAACGGTTCCTCCTGCAGTTTCACTCAGTCGCTCTAAGAATCCAGGATTGGATTTAACAGATACACGCTTGTGCTGGTTTGGCTCAGTATCTGAAAACTGACACAAACACACAACAACAAATAAAGTTGAATATCTGCAAAGATCTGAAACAATACTTGACATTGACCACTTGAGGACTCAAGATCTATTATTTACAAATCCACAAAAAGTGTGATTATTCTGGATTAAGGATTCAGATTTGACTCCACAAAAGGAACAAGTGAAACATTTCTTCGAGAGCCAACCACTGTGTGTCACAATACATTTAAATAACTTATCATATGATTGATAACATTTCACAATCCATGATCTTAGACTGACGCAATGAGCCAGTTTCTGGTTCAGTCAAATAACTTTTACACAACACAAACTTTCAGGAGCTTCTTTACCTCATGGTCGATATGTATATTGAAACTAAACTAAATGCACTCACTTTATCTTTTGGTTATCACTGTTATTTCATCTATTTACATCATTTATCCCCCAAACAATTGTAATAACTCTCAGATATTTTCAAACAGATCATGAAATCTGCAGTGAACCCTGAGTGAGGTCCTTTGTGCATTAGACTCGTTTCATCTGACTCACCACACATACCAGGACAAGTGACAGTAGCGTGTCAATGCAAAGTTAGCTAGCTAACATTACAGGCGTGGACAGATGACACACCTCTTTTGTTCCGAGCTAATTTCACTTCCTCACTTCATCTACACGAATAAACCAAACTTGCTGTGACGGGACACTTTCAGCATGAAGACATTGAGGAGTCAGGAGAACTAGTTAACGATGTCAGCAGCCACACGTCACTCCGTCAACTGAAGTTGAAGGTAGTTGAGGTGCTAACTGTAAACTACGTGACAAAACTCCGCTGTTACCGCTGGTTGAGTCCAGGTTAGGTCAAACTAACCCGGTGCAGCTGAGTCACTTACTGTCTGGGATGAAGACATGTCTGTGCTTTCTTCTGCTCCTCAGTCAAACTGGGAATTCTGAAGAAACGAAGATGCGACTTCAAACTAAACACTGGGACTCAAGGTGCGCTTCGTCTCTGCACAGCGTGTCCCGAGAACCGGCACGGGGGAGGCGGGGAAAGCGGCGCATAGCACGAATTTGTATTCCACCCACTGAGATACTCTGGTGATAATAACAAGCGCTAAATATTCCTCTCATGTTATCATGGGTAATGGAGTTTTTGCAGCAGGTCAGTCAGGAAAGTTACTGATGAAATATCAGTGAAACGAATGATACTTATTTTGAAAACATTTAATTTATGGTCATTTACACTTTTAGTTACATTTCACATTTAACATTCCACTACAAAAAGTATTTACAAATTAGTTTTCAGTAAAGGATATAATACATCAAATCCACATTGTTCAATAAAAGTAACATAACATTGTAAACATACCACCCGTTTGACATATTTTACTACTTTTTCTTTTAATACTTCAAGAATGTTTGCTGCTGTACATACATTTATATACATTTACTAGATATTTCAAGTGCCACCTACACGTACACGCACACACTCTCTCTTTATCTCTCTCATACACACTGACATCCACGTCCACACCCGCACACGCACACTCACACTCTCTCTCTCTCTCTCTCTCTCTCTCTCTCTCTCTCTCATACACACAGACACACACACACGCACGCACACACACCTCTCTCTCTCTCTCTCTCTCTCTCTCTCATACACACAGACACGCACGCACACACACACTCTTCTCTCTCTCTCTCTCTCTCTCTCATACACACAGACACCCACACCCACACACACACGCACGCAAGAACTCTCTCTCTCTCTCTCTCTCTCTCTCTCTCTCTCTCTCTCATACACACAGACACACGCACACACACACACACGCACGCACACACACTATCTCTCTCTCTATCTCATACACACAGACACCCACACCCACACACGCACACGCACACGCACGCACAAACTCTCTCTCTCTCTCTCTCTCTCTCTCTCTCTCTCTCTCTCTCTCTCTCTCTCTAGATATGTTCATTTTAAGAGGATTATTGCAAAGTGGAAGACAAAGCACTTATCAACATCATACTTAGGTCTCTCTGTGCACATCACATACACACAATGCACATATCCACATACACACACAAATACACACGTACACACTAATGCAGAGTGCATTCACTTTGACTCAGTGAGTGTTAAGATGCAGGAATATGATGTAATAGTGCTTGGAACTGGACTCAAGGTAAGAAAACTTGCATTATAATTGTAATATACGTATCTGAGTCACATGAGGGAGCCGATTAGTGTGTCAGTTATTGGGGTAGATCTGCTCAGACATCCCCTTTAAAGCATAATATCTGACATTAATTGAGTTAATTATAAAGTGTCTTTTGATAACCACAAAATTTGCGGAAGGAAAGAATCAATTAAATTTGAGTGCAGATCTGGATCAGGGGACCGTGTTTCGATTTACAGATCCAAGAGTGTGTGAAATCTAGTGCAGCTTAATTTGATTAAAGGGGACTGTTGGGGCTTGGTGGAGGCATGAGTGCCATTCTAGTTGTGACAGCGTTTGACCCACTAACTAACAGCTTCCCTCTCTGTCTTAGGAATGTGTCATCTCTGGTTTGATGTCTCAAAGTGGGAAAAAAGTTCTTCACATTGACAAAAATCCTTACTATGGAGGAGAGAGCGCCTCCATTTCTCCCCTTGAAGAGGTGTGATCACACAAAACGGCAACACATGCAGACACACACACACCGTTTCAGACTCCTGTCAGATCTGTGGTGTTCATTATCCAGTGTGTTTCTACGTTTATAGCTGTACAGGAAGTTCAAGGTTCCAGGTCCTACGGCCATGGGCCTTGGGAAAGAGTGGAACATTGACCTCATCCCCAAATTTTTTCTGGGCAATGGTGAGAGCTCAGTATTATTCATCTGAAGTTGGAATTGTGCAGAACATTTAGTTTGCGTTGTTTTAGTGTAAATAAGTGTGCTGTCTGTTTGCATTGCAGGTCAGCTGGTGAAAATCTTGGTGCACACTGAGGTCACTCGCTATGTGGACTTCAAGGTTGTTGAAGGCAGCTTTATATACAAAGCAGGAAAAGTGCACAGAGTCCCCGCCAATGAGGAAGATGCCCAAGCTTCAGGTATTTCATTGCCTCGTTTTTGTATATTTTTCCGAGTCCATTTATTATTCTGTTGGATAATGTCAACAATTAACACAATGTTTCAGACCTGATGGGCATGTTTGACAAGAGAAGGTTCAGGAAGCTGCTGCTCTTCGCCCTCAACTTTGACGAGAGAAACCCTCGCACCTACCAAGATATGAACCCAAACAAAATGACCACACGGGACCTTTTCTGCCGCTTCGACCTGGGATTAGATGTAATGGAGTTCACGGGTCACGCCATTGCCTTACACAGCAGTGACAGGTCAGTCCCAGGGACCTACTTTACATTAACCAGATTCTGACTGATGATCCTTGAAGTCAAAACCTGCCTGATCCCATTCTACCCTCACCTGGTGTCCCTGTAGTTACCTGGACCAGCCCTGTGTGGAGACCCTCAGACGGATCAGGTTGTACTCTGAGTCTCTGTCTCGTCACAAAACCAGTCCATACCTCTACCCAGTGTACGGGCTGGGAGAGCTGCCTCAGGGATTCGCCAGGTTATACTCACACTCTACTTATGAGCATTATATTAAGTTTTTATTCAGAAAAAAACAGTTTTATGTGAAAACTTTCTGGAACAACTATTCCAGTGACTTCCCATTACAATCAAACAGCATTTAGCAATTTGAGAGTGACATGGGTTTAGGAGGACGGCCCTTTAGTAAATGGGATTTACACCGGTATTTTTATACACTCCAGTCAGTTCGTTTCGTTGACATTTCCCATCCTGCCTGTGTGTGTGTTTCAGACTGAACGCGGAGTACGGAGGAACTTTCCTGTTGAACAGACCAGTGGATGAGATTGTGATGGACAACGGCAAAGTTAAAGCTGTGAAATCTGAGGGGAAGGTAAGGTAGATAGGAATCAATACACTGGAAAAAATTATCCATGTGGCATGAATGTATATTTAGTGAAATTTGTCTCTCTTTTTCTGCGTAACAGCTGTTCCACTGTAAACAGCTGATCTGTGATCCCAGCTATGTTCCCTCCCGGGTGAGGAAAGTGGGACGTGTCATACGTGTCATCTGTTTATTAAATCATCCAGTTAAAAACACCCAAGAGGCCAATTCATGTCAAATCATCATCCCGCAAGCTCAACTCAACAGGAAATCAGGTATCACTTATAATTAAAAAATTTTATTTGAATAAGAAACATCATATTCTGTATCGAGCCTTTTTTCTACATGAAAACAGAACAACGGAAGCTTAAAAATGTGACACTTTAAGAAAGTAAACGATGTTAAAATAATAAAATGTATGAGAAAAAATTGTTAAAGAAGGGTTAAAATCACAAGTAAGGCAAAATACATGTTTCAATCAATTGAAAACCAAGATAATTAAAATAGGTTTTGAGCAGTTTTTTAATTGTGTCATATGTTCTGGGAGTTTGTTCCAAACCTTTGGTGCAAATTACATGAAGCTGCTTCACCATATTTTCCTGTCATTTGTATGTCAGCCAGCCAGAATTTTATTATTCCTGTTTTTTGTTAAGAAATGATTTACGCTGAATCCAATTTTTTTTAATATATGATCACACTAATGCATGAACTACTTCTCTGATTTTCCATGCAGATGTTTACATATCTGTCGTGTCCTTCACCCACAATGTGGCTTCAGATGGGATGTACATCGCCACAGTGAGCACGACCTCAGAGACCAGCAACCCAGAGAAGGAGGTGCAGCCCGGCCTGGATCTTCTCGAGCCCATCATGCAAAAGTAAGTGACAAATCTTCTGTTCATTTTTTTTTACGATTGTAAGTAAAATGACATTTTGATCAATATTTAATTAATGGTATTTTCTGTCCAAACTTTGAATCTAGATTTGTGTCAATCAGAAACCTGCTAGTTCCCAACGACGATGGAAAGAATAGTCAGGTGATGACGGGGAAAAGAAAAGAAAGAAACAAATGATAAATAGAAATATGGAGTGTGGTGGACCCATGTGTTTGTAACAGATCCTCTCTCTCTCTTTACTCACTAGATATTTGTGTCCCGCTCACATGATGCAACAAACCACTTTGAGACTGAAAGTGAAGACATCGTGGATCTGTACCGTCGTATCACAGGAGCAGAGCTCTGCATCGGAGGCTCACAGAGACACCAGTCACAAAACTCTGACGACATTGACTGACAGAGACAGAGCAGAGGGCAGAGGCTTTTTAGTATCATGTAGACTGGATCGTTTGTGGGATTTAAATGTGTGTCTTTTTTCTCCCACTTAATATGTTTGGTGTAAAATCGACCATTTGTCAAAATCTATAAAATAATACAATGTTGACAAAGATTTGTGATTAAAAAATTGTTTTCGATCATTTTTAGTTCCATTCTTGTGAATTTGTGTTTTTGTTGCTGGACGACACTATGTAACCATCACTACAATTTTTTGCCACGTAGTATTTATTATTTATAGCACTAAATTATGAGCACAGTGGAAAGTCTTTCAGATATTCCCATTAAACCAACACACCCTTTCTTCTCATGCATGGTCCAGGCATCAGTTTGACTGGAAATAGCATTTCTTTTAGAGGAACGCACTGTCACCTCAATGTGAGAAGGTTCTTTGTTTGAATCCTGGTTCAGCTGAATTAAGGTGTGGAATTTGTCTGGGTTTTGTTTCCAAAGACATGCAGAGGAATACGGTTATTTGAAGATTCTAAATTGTCCGTATGTGTGAATGTTAGTAAGTCTCTGTTTGTTAACCCTGTGGTCGGCTGCCGACCTACCCGACGTCTCCCTCTCGCCCAAACTCAGCTGGGATTGCCCCCCTTGTGACCCCTAAAGGATAAGCAGTCTAGATAATGGATGGATGGGTCCTTTAAGCCACAATCAATGCTTGTGTTATCCAGCAGCAGCAGCAGGTAAACGTAATCAAGCAGCGCCCTGCATGTGATCGACAGGGATTTAAACATTGGCAGATGATTAGAGATGAATCACATCGATGTTAGAGGATTTGTGGATTCTCTTATCGAGGGAGCTTATGTGAGAGAAGGACAAAGCCAGTGAATTATGTCACTTGCTTGCACACGGGCAGCTTGTGAGCGCTGCAGGAGACAGAGGACACACATACGCACACAGATATAAGAGGCTTAGCCAAATGAAGGACAGTCGCCACCAACACCTCAGGAACACGACGGGAACATATTCACAGACAATAATATTTTACTGTACAGATTCTCTTTATCTGCTGCACTACTCTTCATTGCATCTATTTAAAATGAAAAAAAAAGTACAGCACACTGTATATGGTCTTATACATTTATGCATGAAAATACATTAAATACATGATATTTGAGTTATTGCTAAATGTCACACTTCAAATATATCATTTATACAAATAATATTTTCTACATAGGAACGCAGGTGAACTGTATTTAGGTCTAATTCTGCGGCATTTGCGTCCTCAATTATATACACATGTATACACAGGGGGCTGCTCTTAACATATGAATCTGTACAATAACTGTTGTAACCAAACATCAGAGGTGGAGATGGCGGTTTTTCCCCTTTTGGAGCTTTGTGCAGAAGAACAGTCACCTCACAGGCTGCACCATCTAATACTGAAGTACATCACAGGACTTACTCCTGTGTTAATTCCAGGGCAGTGCTGACAGGTGGAGGGATCAGTCCAGCAGCAGCCATTCTCCGCTCACTGGTCAGGAAGTTGAAGGTTGCACATGCGTTCGGCTGATGAACAGCAGAAAAAGAAAAAAAAAAAGAGGAAAATTAGTTCAACCTCGATGTCTTTGGCCTTGTTCACACCTGCTATTAAAATCCGTCCAGACACAAGTTCGTTCGTTCACAAAGACCAAACAACACACACACACACACACATTGAAAACAGACCCCCCTGTATAGTCAGACTGTTTAAAATCATTTGGTCTTTGTGAATAGAAATGATCTACATGTTTATTAGCGTGTAGCAAAGTGAGATCTGATCACAATGTGACTTCACAGGAGACACATATGAAGATGGTGGGACGTGACATACTTAGAGCTGTCCCCTTGTGACTGTGTCTCTAACAGCAGAAGTTAGTTGCAGGTCCGAAAAGGCCTTTGTTCCTCTTTGTTATTGTTAGTCTTTCATCCTATATACTTGTTCTACTTTACCGTGTCTTGCACCTCCACGGCAATGCCTTTCCTCTTGAGCAGAGCGAGGACTGAGGGGTTGATTCGTTCAAGCCGTGCGCCTGTTCCCAGCACTAGAATCTCTGAATAGACGACAGGAAGAAAATAAGTCAACTGACATGCATCAGGGAAGTTTTTTTTTTGGTTATATATAACTTATATGAACCTAGATGAGTGATGAAATCAAGGAACATTTCAAATAACTGCAAGTAGAAGCTTTCATAAAGAGCACGAGGGTTTACTTAATGTTTTGATAATTTTTGTACCTATTCTTGGTTCAAGCATGTGGAAGAGCGAGACACTTTCCTCTGTGATGTCTTTATAACTGCCAACCTGCAGAAACAGAGATTTAAGCTGTTTAAAATGACACCAGAGCAGCACATCAGGCTGTTAAGTATCATGTGAGGTTGGTTTGGATGTTTCTCTCACGTTCCACTGCAGGATTGCAGGAGGCAGCACGGCACAGGGTCCAAACACTCGATTACCATCGATGTTGAACCCTCCGGAACTGTAGCTTTGGATCATGACCCCACTGCCCGGCTCCTTCTGCATGACGGACACTGTGGTACGTTGGTACATCTCATCATCACTGGGCCCCAGTCTATGAGCACGGCACAGAAATGGGCTGGAATGAAAGACAGGGAAACTCAGTTAGAACTGATAAGATGTTAAGTCTGATCATTTTCTGTTATTTATTGTTATTATTTTTATCATCATTACAAAGAGTTTTGAAGGTAAACTATAGTCATAAAATGCTCTATGTAGTTATGTGTCTATTGCACTTTTCTCATCTCTGTATTCTCCATCTCTTTGCATTTCACAGAAACAGGCTGCACTGCAGGGCTGCTGCCATATGGCCCAGTTGAAAAGCCATAGATCTGATGCCAACCTACTGAGGAGGCTGACAGCCAAACGCTTTGGGCCCGTTACTGCAGAAAAGAGGACTGAGGAGGAGCCACGACGGACATGAGACATGAAACAAACATTTCTGCCTGTCTGAAGCTGCAGCAGATTTCAGCAATGAGGCGACCTGGCCTGAAGAAAGTGTGGATGTCGTGCTTAACTCCACAAGATGGAGCCAGAGAGGTTGAGTGACAGTGACTATTTAAATAATAGAACAATAATAGAACAATAACAGACATGTCTTAAGATAAGTGTGTGTGTGTGTGTGTGTGTGTGTGTGTGTGTGTGTGTGTGTGTGTGTGTGTGTGTGTGTGTGTGTGTGTGTGTGTGTGTGAAATGCAAGCTTATGTGAACTGCAGGTAAAATAGCTGCTGCAATTTGTTTTAAGTGGAAAACAAAATGATAACCAGTCAGACAGAACCCTCAAGAGGAAATAACAAAAATTTACAATATTGAATTAATACATTTTTTATTGTATTATATGTTGTTAGCATGTAGTTTTGTTTTTCAGTTGTTTACATATTTTCCACCTATGTGAACCGATAAATTCACTATTTCTGAAGATGCCCGGATTTCAGCCTCACAGTTCTCTGTCATTATTACACCTAATGATGAGTCAGGAAATAAAAAATGATATATTAAATGATGGCGTGATTAATTGACAGTGAAAATGATGGTTAAAGCTCTTGTCTTCATTCAGTTATATATCGCCACAGGACTGTGACTGGACTCAGTTAGAATAAGCAGAGCTACTGTCTCTAAATACAACATTAGCTCTGCTTAATATAACTGACCCAACATTTGGTGACATGACTTTTTGATGTGGTCGTCTCACAGTCTGAGAGAAGTCGGATTATATGAGTTATTTAACCAAACACTTAGTTCTCTTCTCCCTGAATGAATGATGAACCCTGAACGTAAAACCCCATCATACCTGGAGGAGGCGGGCACAGCCCTGGAGGAGAAGACGAACCCATGTGCAGCTCTCTGAAGGACTCTGGTACAGAGCGCAGCGGAGGACATGTTGGCGGAATCAACCTGCTCTGTCCCACACACAGGGGGGGCAGAGTTCAGTGTGACACCAGCCGCTCGTTTCCGGTGTTGTGTAACGAATAATCGAGCTCCACCTCCAGAGGATTAAAGAAAGAAGAAAACAGTTCAAATGTGTTAAATACTTATGGACTCAACATACATGATTCTGAAACTTTGCATTTGTATGAAGTTTTCTTTATTTATTTTTGTTTTTTTTAATTTAATTTAGCATTTTTGTTTCTTATTCACTTTTTCTTTTCAATAGTTTGGCAAATTTTGTAGCCCTGGCACAGACAGTTTTATGTGTAAATACTGTTATTATTCATACTGTAAAGTTGTTGATTTTAAAAAGTGTCTTATAGTGAAAAATAACAAAAACAAACCCCCAAGCATCTTTTATTCAAACTGCTAATTTTTACTTATTCCATCGTGATATATTATAGATGAAATGATTGCATTCGTCTTTGTAAGACAGTTGGTTTTAAGACCGTTTTTATAAAATTGTATCTGATATCACCAGTCGAGTAATAGATGTCTTAGCTATAGACTGTAAAGTTATCAATCAATGTTTTTTTCAACAGCTTTTCAAAAAGACTTTAAGACTTTTGGATATCACCAGTTAGATAGAATAATAGAACCATTACAAATTGTGTGATCCCATTCCAAAAACTAAACTAAGAGGAACACTTTGTCCCATGACCCATGACCCATGACCATACACATACTGAGTTACACCCAGTTTACAACAAAGTAAGAATTTAAATGTATTTTTAAAAACACAATAAAAATGAGAGTAGAGTGAAAAGTCCCACCAGCTAAAGTGTAAAGAGTCAGATTGACGATTCTCCATCATCTCAACGCATTTGAAGAAGATGGATCCTTCATATAATAAAACAGTATGACGCTTCCTCTCGCTCTGTGCTTGATTAAAATGCCTGGGGGGGCGTGTCCAGGGTGTGATAGCGCCCCCCTGCGGTGTTGACTGGCAGCAGTCCCGGGTCAGATGATCGAGCTGGATTGTAAATAGACAGCAGCAGCCAGAGATCCTGCGGGGCCATGCCTCCACAGCCTCTCTAACCCGCCTCAGACACCGCGCACACTCCACTCGGACACCGCCGCGCTCCGGACACCGCCCCGGCTCTTCTCGGCTCATTCCCCGGTGTCGTTATAAAGTATGTACCGCTCCCTGTTCGCCTTCCGATCTGCGGAGCCCAACTCGCTGCACTTCGCGGCCGGGGAGAGCTTCCTAATCCTGGAGAGGAGCAACAATCACTGGTGGCTGGGGTCCCGCTGCAGCTCCGGGGAAACCGGCTACATCCCCGCCTCGTACATCGAGAAGATCAAGGTGAAAACCGCCCGATTCCCACTGTTTGTCTCAGGGAATTCAACTGCGACTGAGGAGAAACGCAGATCAGGGGTTGATGGGATCGAGAGAGACGGCTCCTGCGTGTGTGTGTGTGTGTGCGTGCGTGTGCGTCTGTTTGTTTGTTTGTTTGTGTGTGTGTGTGTGTGTGCGTGCGTGTGCGCGTGTGTACAGCTGCAGCAGTGCAGGCCCCTGCTGCTGGAGCTGACTGCTGATTTCTGCATGTTTGCTGAGGAACACATGAATTATTGGAAGGAAGGGAAGATGCATTATTGTAGAGACTTGGCCTCCCGCACAGCAGCACTGCAGCTGCTGACTGCAGTGAGAGAGAGGGAGAGGGAGAGAGAGAGAGGAGGTGCAGGACAGGAGGAGGAGGAGGAGAGAGGACAGGATGGAGGGATCCAGTCCAGGGTATGAGAGAGAGGACTGCTCCAAAAACAAGAAAACAGAAAACAATTAGTTCTACAGACTCTCAACTAACCTTCTTATTGTTTAAGAAGTAGCCACCTTCCTCCACGTAGCTTTGGAGTTTCTCTCCGTCACACCCAGTTAGTTAGTTATTTCATCAACACAAACAGATAAAGCTATTTGGGTCCAAACAATACAAAAGGCTCTCATGTTCAAAACAAACCCATTTGTAGAAGAACAAATATATAGTCTTTTCTAGAAAGCTCAGTGGCTGAGCAGACCTGAGTCATGTAAAAGTCTCTGTGTGGTCTTCAATGTGCTGGTATGAAGTGGATGGGCAGATATGTATCCAGGTTGATGACTTGTTAGTTCTTGTATCTTGTTCCCTCCTTAGATATTAATTACTCAACAATCTCTCTACAGTCACTTTCAATGGGATTTTGTTCTCCCACTTTCTCAGATAAATGTGAGTCCGTGACTTACAGGAGGAGAGGAGACTCACACTGAACTAGTCCCAGCTTGTATTTTGTAAAATCATGGGCTCAGACAGGAATGCTGCCTCCTGTTGGTAATGACACTGGCCGAGGAGGTTTAATGAGGCCGAATGTGAGGCCTCACTGAAACACTCTGGTGGAAAAGGCTGTTTTTTGTTAGATAACTGCCCCAGTTTTTTTTTTCCGCCTGCAGTCACACACACACAAATGTCCCCAGGCCACTATTTTCTCCTGTTTTCTTTAAAGTTTAATAATTATGCAGGCTGCCACGATAATACATATTTGATTTGTTCATCTCCCTCCCTTCGTGTTCTCCTTTTCTGAATCTGCCAGGCTCCAGAGCAGGATGAGGTGTTGCAGTCCATCGACCGAGCAATCGAAGGCATCCACAACGTGGCCTTAAAAAATGGAGGCAAATACAACCTGGAGCAGCGAGACGTTCTGCAGTGAGTTCAACATGCTCATGTCCAATGTGTCACGTTTAACACTAAGACATCGTCCCATCAGTGTCCTCCACACGAGTCATTTTCCTCCTCTATCACAGGAAGTTGATCCATCACAGGAAGGAGACCTTGGCACGACGAAGTTCCTCCTCCTCCTCCTCCCTTCAGAAACAAGGCCTCCCTACTTCCAGCAGTGAAATATCTCTCAGTAACACTCCTCCTCCAGCCAATGGCCTTAACCGAGACTATGGACGACACAGCAGCGTGCCGTTATCAGGAAGCATGGACAACATGCAAGGAGAGCAGGGCTTGTATCAGGTAACACACAGTGTTTACTCAAAGTGCTCTCAGTGTCTTTAATTTACTATTTGTAACTCGTGCAATCACAGCCAAAGTATTCTATTAATAAATAAAACATGTGTCTTAATTAGTTTGAGGTAGTTTTGATCAAACACAGTTTTACACAAATGGCTCTGCAGGTAAGATGTCGACCAGGAGCTGCAGCTTCCTCTGCTTGAATCCACTGATCCACATTCTTCTCCCTTCTTTCCTCTCATCTCCTCCAAAAATAATTCAGAACATGTAGGAATATGCATCATGTTTGCACAAAACAAATTACGACCGTTAAAACTGGCAAAAGCTGTGATTAGACGATGAATAAGTTATTCGATTTCCAGAGAAATCTTTGAGAGCTAATTTGGATATGATTTAACCATGTAGGAAATTTCCTGTGTAAAAATGACAAATGCTCAATGGTTCCATCTTCCTCAGTCTCAGGATTTGTCACCTTTCGCTGTTTTATATCATTGTCATTTTAGACTGTTGTTGATTACACAGACAGTATTTTCGGTCATTTTCTGTACTTAACAATTTATAAACAATCTAAATAACTTGAGGGTGGAACGGTGGAACAGTGGTCAGAGCTGTCACTTCACAGCAAAAAGGTTCCCGGATCGGATACTTTCTGTGCTGAGTTTACATGTTCTCCCCTTGTCCGTTTGGGTTTTCTCCAGCTACTCTGGATGCCTCCCACAGTCCAAGTCCACATGTAGATTGGGGTTAGGTTACTAACAACTATCTGCATGTTATTACTATTACTAATAACTGTTAGTTGCAGCCCTATACAATAATAACGCTGGACTAGTTTTAAGTTAATAAAAACATTTTCTGGTGCAAATTCAGTTACAAATTTGCATTGAGTCGAGCCCCCAAAAGTTTGTGTGCTGCCCCCAGTTGCCTGCTTTGCCCTGTGGGTAATCCAGCCTTGTCTGTGTGTCCCCCTCCTGCAGGTGCCCCCTCAGCCTCGACGTGCGGCTCCGACCACCCCTCCTCCCCCCGAGAAGCAGAGAAACACTCGACCTGCAGGTTAGTGAACAGCAGTGGGAACATGGGGTTTAATTCTCCAGCTCATTCCCAACATATCTCAGTGTTAGATCACAAGGTGTTTGTTTTCCTGCTCCTTTTAGCTGATGCTACCTGCTTCAGCTCTTACTACATAAACAGACTCTATTCTTAGTCTTAGCTCACTGTGTCCTCTCTGTAACTGGAGCTCTCTCTCTCTCTCTCTCTCTCTCTCTCTCTCTCTCTCTCTCTCTCTCTCTCTCTCCGTCAGCAGAGCCGGATGTCCCCTCCAGAGTGTCCTCTCTCTCCTCGTCCCCTGCTCCCTCCCTCTCAATCAGCACCACCTCTTTGGAGTCGGGCTCCTGCCCCTCCCTGGTCTCCTCTGATGTCAGTTTGCCAAGCGTCTCCAGCACTCCCCCTCCTCCCGTGCCATCTCGTGTGAAGCCCAGTGCGCTGCCTTTAGAAATTTTGCCCTCTGACTCCCCTCCTCAGCCTGCTCCTGTGAAGAAAAGCCCAGCGCCGCAGCCTCCCCAGCCCACCGCCACTTCGGAGCCCGCTGTGGAGAACCTGCCCGAAAGCGAATGGCCAGTTGCCCCCCCGTCTGTCGCTGAAAGCCGCCCTGGCAGCCCCACTATCTCTGAGCCGGTGCCCATGACCATCGGGGCTGAGCTGATTGAGCTGGTGCGGAAGAACACAAGCTTGAGTTACGAGCTGTCGCGGGTCGCTGTGGGCGTGGTGGTCGGCCATCTGCAGACCACTTTGCCTCAAGCATCCTCCGCCCTGGAGCAGGTTCTCCTCTCGCTGGTGGAGAGCAAGGTCAGATTTGTTTTCATGTGGATTCAGCATCATCGAGACTAAACCAGTGTTTGAAGTAACAGCTCCGTTTAGCATAGACATTTCTCAGAGTCATTGTTTCTGTCTGAAATCACTCACTCATTCACTCCTACATACTGAGTGTATAGAGAGTTCCAAGTAGAGGACAATACAATTCATTTATCAGCAAAATGAAAAAAACACCTTTGGACACTACTACAGGTTATTTTCTTTGTGGCATTAAGTACATGGTTGTTGTCACAATGAAAACATGCCATATCAGCATTGTTTGGTACATATCATTACCACCACAAAGGAGGTTATGTCAGTTCCAGGATTTCTTAAACAATGTGAGATAGGGTGTCAAAAATCTGTAATGTTTAGGGGGCTGTTATTTATGAGTGTGAGCAATTTGCTGCAGAAGTTTCATAATGGGACTGTTGGAGCTCCATTCTAGTACCGAGCATTTTTCCCCATATGAATGAATGGAAAATATTTGGTGTCAAGGCTTTTCTGGTTGTTGTTGCTTATTGAGTCACAAGTTTCTTTTGAATCAGACACAGTTTTGTTTTCACATCTCTTCTCTCTTTGCCATTTTTCATTCAACACGAGCACAATGCATAATGGTAGATATTGCTTGGTTATCGTAAGCATCACTACACTTCTTTTCACAGGACATCTAGACAGCACTACAAATTCACTATACAGTGAGTGGTGGGGGATTTTGGACATAGCCATTTTAAAATGCAGGGGACAGAATGTCCCTCATTTCCTGTTTTTAAATTCACTCTTTGCAGCTTCAAACTAAGCATGACAGAACTGCTGATTATTTCCTGGCAGACGTTTCTGTTTCTTCCTCCCTGTTGAACAGCAATCGGTGAAAGCTTTTCCTGCTGGCTTGTATTCACCTCCTCTTACAAGTGTTATGCCAGAAATACTCTGAGATCTAATCTCCTCAGTGAGCATTTAGATATCAAACCCTCAATGAAATGCTGATAAAGCAAAGATAAGAAAGTTGTTGCTTGGATGTATATCTTGTTTTAT
Source organism: Hippoglossus stenolepis (assembly GCF_022539355.2). NCBI lineage: Eukaryota > Metazoa > Chordata > Actinopteri > Pleuronectiformes > Pleuronectidae > Hippoglossus > Hippoglossus stenolepis. The sequence continues at coordinate 14,842,375 of NC_061485.1, forward strand.
CACTGACTGCAAAGTGAAGGATATAAAACACTGTAGGTGATTTTATTGGAGCCAAAACTTTACCCTCACTACAATGTAAAGATTACACTACAATGCGCTTTAATTCAATGCCCACACATAGAATATGTTTAGACTTGATCAGTTAACTACCTTTTGTATTTCAGAGAATGGATCATCAAAGTTAATCTTTTATCAAGTTATAATGAATGTGGGTGTGTCTGTGTCTCTGTAGGATTCGAGTCCCGCTCTGCCAAAGGGTCAGGTGTGTCATGACGAGCAGCGGCTGGAAGTAATCTTCAGTGACCTCGCCCGTCACCGTGACGACTCCCAGCAGCGTAGCTGGGCGCTTCACGAAGACCACGCGCTGATCGCCTGCTACCTCGAGGAGCTGCTGAAGATTCTGGTATGACACAGTGAGCTGTGGACGTCTCTCCTATAACAGATCATGTTTCTAACAGGCTGCTGGTGAAGTGGGACAAGGTTTGTCACATCCTGATCGTAGATGGATATGACACATATCTAAGTAAAGATACATTTTTCATTCATTCAACCTTTATTTTAACTCAAATACATTTACATTATGGCCAAGTACACACAATAAACAAAACATTCCAAGTCACCAAGAAAACACAAATAAGAAACAGTAAAATCTGAAAACTTGCAAAAGTCAAAGTCGTAGAAATTTAATTTAATTTAAATCAAATGAATCAACTACAGCTAGAACAGCTGGGGGTAAAAAAAGATGATTTACAAATATAGATTTTCCAGAGGATAAAATGAGTTGAGCTGAAGATTGCTCTTGTCTATTATTTTATTATTTATTTATTGTATTATTCCTTGTTGCAGCTGCATGATGAGAAAAACTGGATTTACCGAGCTGAGTTAAAACAGTTGCCATCTGCAGAATAATCCAGTCATTCGAGGATCTTCGATGAGAGCCCACATGAAACCACAGCAGTGACGTGATTTATTTTTCACTTTTCATATCAGAAGTTGCAAAGTACATCACAACTAAATCAATAAATTCATCGAGTTGCTAAGGATTAATATGCACAGTAATTGTAACATCTGTTAATCTGCTTTAAAAAAAGAACTCAAAGAAGTTTCATCAATAGAAAGTTTTCTCTCTGGAAGAATCTGTGATGTGGCCCCAGGACCCGTCCAGATGTCATGTTGTAAATACCAGACATGTTTGATAGGATCACAGCGGCTCAGACGACTTTACAAATCCAACAGTGTGTTTAAAGACAAATCTGTGAACCCTCCGGCTGCCAAATATTTTTTTTGTTGGCAGTTCGTCGCAACCAAAACTCAGATCAGGGTTGGGATGTTCGGATGAGTTCTTAATGAGCTCCGTAATCCTCTGGAGTGTGCAGGGACTGTCTGCGGATTATGAAGTTACATAGTTGTGATGATATTATTATATCGTTGCTGTTAAAGCTAAAAGCTCTTACTTTTTTCCCCCCTCAGACTGATGCAGATCCAGAGGTGTGTAAGAGGATGTGCAAGGCCGACCACTTCGAGAGCATCATCTCTCTGGTTTCATATTACCAGATGGTAAGAAAAAATAATATCACTCAAATTATATTTTTATTTTTATTTCATTTTAATTTATTTTTAGCAGGAGAAGACAACAGAGCATTGAAAAAAAAAAGCATTGCTAGCTGTGGGCCTGACTCAAAATAGAACAGTTTTTCCCTAGTTGGGACAAGAGTGATAAAAACATATGCAGTTTCATATTAGTAATTGCAGTACATATACATAAAATCACATTACAATTTGATTTATAAAAAAAAAAGAAACAATCAGGGGAACTAAACAAGGAAACAAAATACAGAAACATTAGAGAGGAGAGGATGAAAGAGCCAGATGTGACAACAAATTAGTGATTGTAGGTTTGACCTTCCACTAAGTTGTTTATATGTGTGTTTGCAGTGTGTAACAGAGGTTTTTGCTCCAATGTGATAGGGGATCTAATTCCGGATTATTGTGTATATATGGGGAAAAAAAGTTGTAGGATGGGACTGGAGGAAGTGAAAGTGCGGTTGATCTAGTGTTGCATTCTTATGTTGTGTTGAGTCCTGGGATTAAAGCGTTAAGTGCTGGGGAGGTGGTGGAGGTGTTATTTTTGTAGGATCTGGAAAAAGCATTTGGAGGCCACGTTGTTTGTGTAGTTGTGTAGATTCAGTGCGTTGGAGTGTGAATGTGTGGTGCAGTGCGGATTCCAGGAGGGATGGGTGTGATTAATCTCATGAGCTCTATTGTACGGACTTGCTACTGGTTTCATGATTTCTGATATAGTAATGGACCGGATAGGAAGATAGGAAGAAATCGTTGATATGACATAAGTACTGTATGTGTCTGAAAAAGGATGGGGGATCTGTGGTCAGATTTTGGTCTATAAGTGCAGTTACTGGTTGAACGTCTTTGTTAGATTATGGATGTGGTTACAGGAGATGAGATGTGAATCGAGGAAAGATATTTACAAGTTACAACATTAATATTCAACTAATATGTATGGCTGATTACACATTCTGCTCAATGAGTGCTTCCAACCTCTGTGCAGTCCTCTGAGTGCACTTGTTCTCAGCCTCAGTCGTCTGTGTAATTACTGTGTAAGTGTTGATGTTTGGCTCATCGCTGCCACCGTGTGTCCGGGCAGGAGCTCCGCGTGTCACTGCGGCTGCTGCTGCTCAAGGTGTTCGGGGCGATGTGCAGCCTGGACGCCGCCCTCATCTCCACGCTGCTCAACTCCATCCTCCCCATGGAGCTGGCCAGAGACCTACAGAATGACACAAAAGGTGAAACCCCCGGACACGTCTCTGCCTCCACTCGTCGTTCACACACTTACTCAGATGCTTTCATGGTTATTGTGTGTTTTTCTCTCCTCAGAGCATCAGAAGATGTGTTACACAGCTTTGGTGCTGACTATGATCTTCTCAATGGGCGAGCAGGTGCCATATCATCACTATGGTATGAAGAGGCTTTATATATACAGTATATATATATTAAATGTTATACAGTTAAAAACAGAGTGTTAAAGAAAGTGGATTCTTCTCAAAAATGAAATTGCACTTAATTTAGAAAGTGCATTGAAGTTATACAGCATGCAGTAACAAAGACGTAATCGTGACCCTCCCTCCTTTCAGAACACCTGAATGCAGACTTTGTTCAGTTTCTGCTGGACGTTGTGGAGGACGGGCTTCCCTCCGACCCCACAGAGCAGCTGCCCGACACCTTCCTCAACCTCCTGCTGGCCTTCAACCTGCACCACACAAGTGAGACCTTTCTGACCGCCGGCATTTTGAGCCGTCATACCTCAAGTGTAACTGATCAAGTTAACGGAGACATATTGTGCTTTTTCAGTTTCTCTCTTTCCTCCAGTGTGTTATATGTTCTTTTTGTAGATGTCAAAGGACAGTAGTGTTAAAAGTCCCATAGTCCCACTGCTCATGAAAAGCCTCCTCATTGGCCCGGCTGCACATTTGCATAATGCACGCCCAGTGGCTAGTCCGGCACGTCCCTGAACATCAAGGTTAAGCAAGAGCGGAGGCTGATATTTCCTTCACGCACTGGAAGCGGTTGACCAATCACAACAGAGTGAGCCATCTGGCCAATCAGAGCAAACTGGACTTTATCGTGAGGGGGGGGTTAAAGAGACAGCGTCACCTCTTAACTCTTTTGAATGAGTTTTGATGAACTTTTGATGTTTTACGATTTACGCTTGTTTGTGTTTGTGTCTGTGTCGTCCAGCTCCCAGCAACAATGTGATCATGGAGGAGGTGAAGAAGAAAAATCTCAAGATCCTGTCAGAGAAAGTTCTTCTGCTTCTGAACAGAGGCGGTAAAAAAAACTAAAACATTGTTTGTCATATTTTCCATTTTCTATTTTCGAAGCGTCCTCATTTTTATTCTTCTTAACATCGTTCTTCCTCTTTTGTCCTCTCGTCTCCAGATGACCCCGTGTGTATGTTCAAACACACCCCGCCTGCACCGCACTCTGTGCTCAAGTTTCTGCAGGATGTTTTTGCCAACAGAGAGACGGCTGACATCTTCTACCGCACTGACATGATGGTGATGATTGACATCGCCGTCCGGCAAATATCTGACCTTTCACCTGGAGACAAGGTGAGACACACACACACACACACACACACACACACACACACACACACACACACACACACACACACACACACACACACACACACACAACAATACTATTTCTGTTACATTAACAGCTCATCATTATAATCTGCTCTCTTTCCCTCCCTGTGAAGGTGAGGATGGAGTACCTTTCCCTGATGCACTCCATAATGCGCTCGACGGACTACCTCGAGCACCAGCACCGTCTGTCTGACCTGCAGGGGGCACTGCAGAGGATTCTCCGGGAGGAGGAAGATCCCGGAGAGGAGGAAGGGAGCGCTACAGCGAAACAGATGGATAAGCTCATTGTGCAGCAGATCTACAAGGAGTTCCCACAGATCAGTGAGAGCCAGGTCTAACCATATCAGTATCACGCTCACACACTGTAGTCCGCTCCCATCAACTGCAGGGAGGTGCAATAAAGCTTGAAAGAAAAAGAACTGGTGTTTGATGGGACGCCATGTGATCTGTGCCAGACTGTACTGGGAGAAGCAAACCAGTTTCGCCAATGTTTTCTTGGACTCGTCGTCCAGCATGACTGTGATGAGGAATTAAGGAGGATGTCTTTGGTTCGCGTCAAGAAGGGAAAAATACGACAAATGCGTTGAGGAAACTGTGAGGTTTAGTCATACAGAGATTAAAAATAGCCAAATCTAGGCCAAGCCTAGGAGCTTTTCTCACAGTGAATTCTTAGCAATAATAACAATTAAAATTATACAGTAACTAACTGTACTCAAAGTATTTTGAAATTAAAGTAATTAAAGCAACAGTAACTATGAATAAACAGATTCTAACCAAAGCAAACAGATTTTAGAGCAAGTTGAAGGGTTTTGAGATGAAATGGCAGATTTGAAATTCTATTCAAATATTCAATCTATAGTTGTGAGAATACTTTGAGCCTTTATGTGCTTCCCTAACAGTGGGACCAAACTACTGTGTGTTGCTGAGAGCATTATTTCCTTTACAGAGTACAGAGCTTCCTCTTTCATCCACTTCCTCATTCAGTGTATTTAAAATCAAAATCAAGTTGGGCAAGTGTGCTGTCCTGTTAAGGAAAAGCAAAAACTCTGACTCGTGAGATATCATTACTAAGCTTTTAGCTGAGTAACCTGCTGCTACATACTGAGTCTCTCCTGCGGCTCAGTCTGGTACGTTTGTCGATGGCTCTGAACTGACACACGCTAAACTCCTCCAGCGTCACAAGTCATTGACTGTTTACAGATCGGAGGGGTTTGTCGCGATGCTGCATTCACACTCAGCCTAACTGTGCTGCAATAAGGCTTTTAACAACGCGTGGTAAAATACCAAGTATTGACTAATGTGTGTGGGAAAATGTGTTTTGCAGTTATTATCAAAAATAATTAACCAGTCAGTGTTATTGGTTTCTGGTTATAATCTCATAGTCCCACTGAAAATTAAGACATGGCAATACAGGGCATTTTGTTTATCTCCTCGTGGTCTTACTCTTAAACAGCAACACAACCCTTTCCTTGTTTCTTCCCTGTGATGTAGTGATTGATGTCGTTCTCCCATCCTACACTTTAGCTTCTCTGTTTCTGTCCCTGGCATGGCTCCTTGAAACGTGTGTCTGACAACACAATCCAGAAGTGACATCAGATTTATGTCCAAGTGCTCATTCATTCACTGTTGGTTTCTGTTTCAGGTGCGTTAGTGAGAGAGACGAACGTTTCCTTTGCATATTTAACATTGTCTGCACATCTGCTCTGACTGTGTTATAATTAATCTAATAAAGCTATATTTTAACAGTGGAAGTGGTCGGATTGGATCATTGTTTTCACGTTACCATTTTAACTTCTACCTTTAAAAATGATTAAATGCTTCACATACAATTGTGTGAGGAAAAATTAAGATGTATGAATATGCACTGAGTGACAGAGGTGCATAAGTTGAGGATTTACATCGTATTAACTGGTAAATACTAATGATCATCATTTTTATTAGAATTTCTTGTTTAAATTTGTGCAATTTCATTATATAGATACGTCAGAAACAATAAATGTTATCTATACTTATTTACATGTATTATAAATATACAGACATGTTTTATCTGTAGTATCTATACTTTTTATCTATGTTGTAAAATGTCATGTTATTTTATATGATAATGTTACACCCCCTCTTTTGCCCTATTCTTCATCTAAATATAAACTAATCGAAAAACAATAAAGATAAATATGCATATATGTAGAATTTAGTCTCTACATAAATTTTTGTTATTTCCGAACGAATAACATTACATTTGATATGTATTAACAAATAATAACTATGTAATGAAATAACAAAAAAGACTAATATTGACATAATAATAATAATAATAATAATAATAATAATAATAATAACAAATACATTGTATACAATAATAATAAATTGTTGAAAAGGCCAAAATGAAAATGGAAAGAAAAACAAACATTCACACACAGACCAACCTGCATACACATATTAATATACATATGTAGACACAGTTATCAAACGGTATAATGTAATAAATTAAATTTCAAAAAAACAGTTTGAGCCATTTCCACCCGGACACCATAACCGGGACGTACCAGAGCAGAGCGGTTGTTGCAGTCAAACCGGTCCGGGTGGATAAGTGGGTGAAAGGTTCAGCAGGTTAGAGTGACAGCGGCGCAGTAACGCGTCACACACACACACACACACACACACTAGGAGCAGGTGAGCTGGTGAGCTGGTGTTTGTTCTTTCATTGTTTGTTGTTTGTTTCCTCTCGGTGTCGTTTTCATTGTGTTGTTGTTTTTTCCTCAGCAGAGCGGAAACTAAAAATGTCTAAACAGCCGCAGCCGATCAGCCCGATGAAGAACTTCTTCGCCGGGGGGTTCGGAGGAGTCTGCCTGGTGTTCGCCGGACATCCACTGGACACCATTAAAGTAAAGACACCGTGTTCCCTGCATAAAGACACCGTGTTCCCTGCACGAAGCATGGGGCAGAGACACGCATGTTTCCGGTCAGAGTCAGCTGTGTGGATGTGATCTGCTCCTTCTGCTGTATTAGATATGTGTGGGTGTGCGTGTGGGTGCTTACGTGTGTGAGAGAGTATGTGTGTGTGTGACCTCAGGCTGCTGCAGCCCTTTGACCCACATGCACTTTATTACGCAGCTCAGCTCACAGACCTGAGCTGAACACATCACTGCATCAACACACCTACAGTAACTAGATCAATGCTCCTGATCAGAGTCACTCATCAATCAGCTGACACATCTGCAGATATTACATGATTCCAGATATCAGCAACAACATCAATGATTATTTCAATACAACCTTCATCTATAGCAATATAACAAATGTCCAATATACATGTATATCGATATATTACTTATGTACTGTGCAAGCACAGTGAGGAGGTGTAACACATGATGGATCTCCCTCCGATTTATAAAATGTTTTGTTGTATATCAAGTTTAAAACCTCGACCTTCACTCAGGAGCAACAAATGCTCTTATAATTTCAAAGAAATAATAATGTAACATCGCAATCAATCATCCATAGAGTTTTATCTTTGTGTTTTGGTCATATCACTCAACCTTATGCTCTGCAAAACATGAACACATTTTTTAACAAAATCAAGCAAATATTCATTGAAGCTTCGAAGCAGCACCAGTTTCCCACAGTGTGTTTTTTAAGTTGCTCCAGAAGGTTCACCCGTCTCCACTCAGAGGCTCCGTAGCTCAGCGTTAACCTCAGGGTCTTGGCCCTCTCTGCTTTTAAGACCCTATTGCTCAGTTTGGACGAGCAGCTCGATGAAGAGTCCGGCTGGTTCCAAACGTGAACACCACCGTGGCGTTCGGGAAGCTTCACTGCAGCACAAATGTTTCAGTAGCCCTTAGCAGATCATGTCACTGAGCTCTGCAGGCAGATCCCTCAGTCTTGAGGTTTTACTCTGATATGCATTAGTCAGTTGTGAGACTTCATAGACATGTGACATGTACCTTTTCACAAATTGTGTCAAATCGGTCGAATTTATCGCCGAAAGACTGAGGAGAAAAGAAATGGAACCACATTTCAGGTTTGGATACTTATGACAATGTGATTTTTCCTTTTTTCCTTTTTAATAAACCAGAATTTGACTCCAGGTGGCTCTCAGTAAACTTAGCAAAATAAAAAAAAAATGTCTAAAATACTGTTTTCACTTTATCATAAAGCTTAATTGATGAAGACATTTTTTTGTCTTAATATTTTTTGAACGCACAGTGTTTGCAATCGTGTTTCTGGCCACAAGGCAAATAAAAGTCCAATAGTTACTCCCTAAATATTGGAATAAATAACAGTCCGGCTTGTAGTAGGTGTTTACATTTGTTGTGAAGGTGTTTGATGAGGTTGAGGTCAGAGCAGTTGAGTTCTTCCATATTTAACTCTGAAAACTATTTCTTGTGAGGGCCACTTGCATATTTTATTCTTTATGTGTGGATAAAAAAACATCTTTCTTTCTTTCTTTCTTTCTTTCTTTCTGTCTTTCTTTCTTTCTCAGGTGCGTTTACAAACTCAGGCCAAACCCAAACCTGGAGAGAAGCTCATATACGGTGGAACTATCGACTGTTTCAAGAAGACCTTGGCCAAAGAGGTGAGGGTGGATGCTGCTTTACTCAAAATAAAAAAAATACGTCTTCCAAATCTTCTTACCTCATACTGCTCTTCTCCTTCTCCCCGCACAGGGTATGAAAGGGCTTTATAAAGGCATGGCGGCCCCGATCATTGGAGTCGCACCCATGTTTGCTGTGTGTTTCTTTGGATTCGGACTTGGCAAGAAACTCCAACAGAGAACTCCTGATGAAATCCTCACGTAGGTGATTGATCTGTAGGTGGTGGCTGAATTCCTCAGTTAACTGTTTTCCTGATGAGTTTCTTCCTCTCGCCCCCTGCAGGTATCAACAGCTGTTTGCTGCAGGGATGTTGTCCGGCGTGTTCACCACGGCCATCATGGCTCCCGGAGAGCGAATCAAATGCCTCCTACAGGTCAGAAATCACTGTGTGGGTTTGTAGAGATAAACAGGATCCAATCAGTGACCCTGATGGTATTTCAACACTGTGTGTGTGTGTGTGTGTGTGTGTGTGTGCGTGCATGTTACAGATCCAGGCAGCAACTGGTGAGGTGAAGTATGCTGGACCCATGGACTGTGTCAAACAGCTGTACAGAGAGTTTGGGATCAGAGGAGTCTACAAAGGCACAGCTCTGACTCTCATGAGAGGTGCATCTTTACTCCAACAGATCCTGAGTCTGGGCAAACGTCACAACTTGTATTTAAGTTTGTCGATTAACGTTGGTCCGGCTTTGTTCATGCTTTGCTGAGTATTCAAAGTGGGTGGATAGAATAATGATGAATTACACCTCATAGGAATAGGACTTAAGCTCTTTAAAAGATCTGTAAATGAGCAAAATTTCCATTTCCATTTGATACTGCTCATTAAAACACACTGTACTTTGAAGACAATTTTTAAATTATTTTAAATAATCACCATCTTCACTATCACATTGTTCTGCTGCGTTACAATCACCTGTAGATCTGTGGAATAGTGGGAAACAATCAGGAATGTGGCTCATGGCGCTTGTGAACTTGTGTTAGTACAAAAAGAAACATTACTTATTTATTTATACAATTTCTATCCCAACAATGTTGCAAAGTTCTCAACAAGGAACAAAATGGCCCCAGACAAGTCAATAAAATGAGAATGAAACAATGGAACGTGAGCAGAGACAATTTTATAATGAAATGGATAAAATCATTAATCATATCAATAAACTAGAATGGCACTCAGACGAGCTGATACCTCCGCCCAGGACCAACAGTCCCCTTCAATTCAATCCAAATGTCACCTTCTCATGGATATCACTATCCTATCCACTAAATGTGACCGATTTTTTTCATCAAGATCCATTAATTACTGTGAAAATGTTTTTAAAAAGCTCTATTCCTTGGAATCACCCCTGAGTTTTTGCCTAATCCTGCTAACTTAAAGACAAACAAACAAATGCGGATGAAAACCGAACCTCCTTGGCGGAGCAGAAGAAATTGTTATTGTATCATCAAACACTGTAGGTTGTCTGGGTAAATGTTTGTGCTCCAACCTACAAAAAACAATAATACAATGAGAAAAGTAGCGCTTGTGTATTCACATACTGTATATTCACGTTTATGTAAAAAGTGTTGTGTATTATCAAGGTTATGTTGGAGTGTTTTGCATCTGAAACGCCTCTGTTTGTATCGCAGACGTTCCAGCGAGCGGGATGTACTTCATGTCCTACGAGTGGCTGAAGAATCTCCTCACGCCAGCAGGAAAAAGGTGAATATTAGTTTTTTCCTCACAGTATTTACACGTATGTTTAAAAAAGCAGCAGAGCAGTCAAATCTCTGGTGTTTTCCCTGCAGCCACAACGAGCTCAGCATTCCCAGTGTGCTGTTTGCCGGAGGAATGGCCGGGATCTTTAACTGGGCCGTCGCAATTCCACCCGACGTCCTCAAGTCTCGTTTCCAGACAGGTTTGTTTTCGAATTAGATTAAATATTTGTGTGTGAATATCTTACCCTTTAGATTCTGAGGTTTGTTGACTTTTTACTTCAAGTGTATTTACGTGTGTAGATTTTTTTCATGTTCTCAATGTTTTACAGTCAGACTTTCTTCAAATGTGTCTGTGGCTGATTTTCATAACCTGTCTTTTCCTCAGCTCCTGAGGGAAAATATCCCAACGGCGTCCGGGACGTCCTGCGGGAGCTGATAAGAGAGGAGGGCGTGGCCTCGCTGTATAAAGGCTTCAATGCCGTCATGCTTCGAGCTTTCCCCGCAAACGCAGTGAGTGACTTCACTTATTGTTTGTTTCTGGCTGATGGATGGTTCATTAGGACGTTTAGCATGAGGATGATTAAGAGGGTTTGGTTGTAAAAGAATAAATAAAAAAGCTATAGACAGAACATAATACCAAGTTAGAGATCTACTGTTACTTAAAAGACTTTGGTTCATCATGAAACTTGCAGGACAAATTAGAAGATGGCAGACCGCCACAGTCAGTATATTTCATATTTGTTTAATCACTGTTTTACACCAACTAAGTTTTTTTTTTTCTGTCTCTTATTTTCAGGCTTGTTTCTTAGGATTTGAAATGGCAATGAAGTTCTTGAACTGGTTAGCACCAAGCCACTGATGAAGGATCAGCGTCACCTCATATGTGAATCCCAGGAAACAGAACTGTGTAACACAAAGACAGAATTGTTACCAGTACAGACACACACACACACACACACACACACACACACACACACACACACACACACACACACACACACAAAGAATCAAACAATACAAAGAGATTGTTAACACGTTTCCAATAATTTACTTGATTATCTTTAAAATCACGTGGTACTGTCGAGCACGCTGAGCGTTCAGACCTGCTTATGGTGCAGTGCAGAGATGTTGTCATGACTCTGCACCACCAGTGCACTTAACACACACAGACAGACGAATGTTTTCACTCCTCTTTTGTTTTACTTGTTTTAGAGTTTCTATTTCTGTTGTCTTTTTTTTTCATAAGAGACAAGATGTAAACTGAACACGTTGTGCCTTACCTTCTGTTATCTGCGAGCAGGTGTACATATCAGGGAAAAGGTGCACTTAGTTTTGCAGTGTGTGTTCAGTCTCTCAGCAATACAAACCTTTCAGACCTTCCTTCATCGTGTACGGTCACACTCCACTCAGTGACCTCTGATACCAACTGTTTTATTGTTAGTTGAAGTAGTCGTTATAAGATGAAATTAACAGTATGTGAGTGTCGGCGTGTAAAGAAATAAAAATCTAAATCCATATTTAGAAATGAGTCTTGTGCATTTTTCTAAATTCTCTTTTTTGTTGTATTTACAAAAAACCCCTAACCCTATACAAATAATGTAGGTGCCATAAAACCTAGTGTAGCATTGCCTGTTAATAGCTTTTTAAACTGAGTAGAGTAAATTCCTCCACCAGGGCCCAACCGTCCCCGAATGAAACCACATTTAAATTCACTAGATGCAGATTTTAATTTTGAATAGATACAAATTGTTCACACTCATAAATCCCTTAAACATGTCAGATTTATTTCATCAAGATCCTGGAGTTATTCTCTTAGAAAATAACTAAATTGCTGAAAAACGCCCTGTCTCACATTGTTAAAGAATCTGCCCCCGATCCACATCGAAATTAAATGTCTTCTTTCTTGGCGCATGTCTCATCCTTCCACCATATTTCGTTCAGTTGTTTTTGTGTAATCCTGCTTAGAATCAAACCAACAAACAAATGGACTGGGGTGAAAACATGACCTCCTTGACTCAGGTAATAATAAAACTAAGTAATTATAATGCATCATAGAGAAGCAAACAAGTAGAAAATAATTTATATTGAATAAAATAAAAACACAATTATTAAAGTTGTGTGGGACTTTTCCAAATAAATGATAATAAATAAAAGTTCACACAGAGCTGATAACGACAGTGACGGGTTAATCTCACTGTCCCCGAGTTTTAAATCTGGTGGCGATGCTGGCATTCCCCCGGTTGCCCACCCGTTCCAATCAGGAGCATTTCAAGGGACTTCGGGGACCCCAGGCAAAAGGGACCAATCTCAAAATGATTCTTTTACTATCAAAATAAAAACAAAGTGCTTATTGTGTTGATGTATAACAGTAAATTGGTAAAGTTTAAGCGCAAGACCCAATTACCATTCCAGGTATATCATACACACACATTTAGATGTTGTAGTGTTCAACCAAACTTCTAACATTACAAAGCTTCAGGCAGACAGTTGGTGGCATGGGCTCTCCTGAAGGGGTCTCCACCACGGTGTTGCTGCAGTCTCCTGTACACAGCCGGTCATAGAATTTAAGGGGGTTCTCACAAAAGTGACATAATCGGCTGCTCCCGGGTCCCCAGCTCTACCTTACATATTGCACTACTTTTTTTAGGTATATATATATATATATATATTTATTTTTATTCATATTTTTTTTTTTTGCTTGTTTAATATTTTGAGCACTGCTATAAGAGAGCCTGTGACCCAAGCATTTCATTGCCAGCGACTGCTTTATGTAATTGGTGTGCACATGACAATAAACTCTTGAATCTTGAATCTACTCGGGGCCCCCACAAAATTGCCTGCATTGCCCACCCGGTTTAGTGGACAAAGCTCAAGGTCAAGAATTCATTCACTTATTATGATAAAACGCTCTAAATACCCTGTATAATACTCAAATACACTCTACCTAATATTCATTCAAAGTCGTCAGTGTGTCAGGACATGGATGTAAACTGCAGATTAACTGGTTGGTGGAAGCAAACAACAGTGAGGTGATACCAACCCACCTATAAAGTTTTGAGATTGTTTTAGTTTAAATTTAAAAACAAGCATCTCTATGAGAACTTTTTTGTGCAATTTTGTTTTAACAACGTTTTGGTTTTGCAGTTGTCGACATTAAAACACTTCTCTTTGTGTTGTTTCTTTGCCAAATCGCCAGGTTCGGAGGCGTAATTCATCGACAGCCTTTAATTAACTGTGGTGAAAAGTCCAGGTCAATACTTTCCGACCAGCTGTGCTAAAAACAGAAATCAATAAGCTGCTGGAAGCGTGAGAGAGAGCGGCACAAAAGGAGGAGGAGTCAGTGATGATGTTCGCACAGATGACTCTTCATCAGATCTGCAGCTGATGCTCAGATCTGACATTTCAGTAAATACACAGGTTCCTCTAGAGGTTGTAGGTTTATTGTTGACGCTCATCTAACCTCTGACCTCTGAACTTTGAATAATGAGTAATGTGGAGATACCTGCTGGTTTAAAGGAGCTTTTACAGGGATACACTGTGGAGGTGCTTCGCTGCAGGCCGCCAAACCTGGTGGCATTTGCAGTGCAGCATTTTACACAACTTCTGGAAAACCAAAGGAACCAGCGAGCCAAGAAACACAAACCAACGAGAAAAGGAGTCTCGTTTGACACAAACAAGTCCCCAAAGGATGATGAAGAGGAGGAGGAGGAGGAAGATGACATTAGTGAGTAGTGCTATGTGGTTTTTTTTTTTTTCTGCTCCATAAAGTTTTACTTGAGGAAGTAACACCTAACAACAAAGATCCACACTGTCAGCGTCACACAGAGGAAATTGTTCTCTGCAAAACATTTTTTAAACTACAAGGTCACAGTTAAGCAAACGTCCATGTAAACAAAAGCAGGATTATATTCTGTTTACTGACAGCTGCAGCTACAATAAGAAAATCATGTGATAAAGAATAAATCCATTATACATAAACAATTCACCATGCATGTAAAATACATACAGGGCATGTGGGATACATGTATATATTTTATAACATGCTCTACTTGTTTGCAGAAAAGTGAATATGTACAATGTTAAGATGAGAAGAAACAACCTTATTATAGACCTGTCAAATTTATTGTAATAAAGTCTGCATCATCTGTCTCTGCAGAGTCGACCACCGGTAAATACAGTCGCAGAGTTTCAGGTCAGTCCCTGGAACATCATGTGTGATGAATATTAACTAATGAGGACCAGGGTGCAGTGTTTTAAACTTGCTCTTCCTGCTGCAGTTTGTGCGGAGGCCTACAACCCTGATGATGATGAGGACGATGACACGGAGCCTCGGGTTGTGAATCCCAAGACAGACGAGCAGCGACGCAGACTTCAGGACGCCTGCAAATATATTTTACTCTTTAAAACTCTGGAGGGGGTAAGAAAAAAAACTTGGTTATTAATGATGAAAAACAAATATTTTCTATAGTGCTACTTTTCTTTTTCAGGCAAAATTTGATGATATATAGTTGTACAAATAGTTGTTCAGACACACAAACATATAATGTGTATATTCTCCTGCTCTTCTTTTTCTTATTTATGCCTAATATCTTGATGTGTTTGTTACACAAAGCTCTTTCAATCCCTTTGTTATTAAAAGATGTTTTACACCTAAACCTGCCTCACGTCCTCCAGGAGCAGTTTTCTGAGGTTCTGGACGCCATGTTCGAGGTGCTGGTCAAACCTCAGGAGCACATCATCGATCAGGGAGAAGACGGAGACAATTTCTACGTCATAGAGAAGTGAGATGATGGTTTTTTTTCTCGGGGTCTAGACACCAATGATGGTTGATGGGATCAGATGAGATGAGTGGACTGGGTAAGGAGACTGGAGGGGACTGAGGAGGAGGAGGGTCAGAGCGAATCACTGAAATGACAGCTGACAGTGACGGAGAGGAGAACAGATTTAAAGGCTGACAGTGACATGGTTGACTGATTGAGATCACAGCAAAATTTATTGGATTATCATTAACATCCAAAAGTCCGATGATTAAATGAGACTGGCAGAGTGAGAGAGAATTGTGAATGAACGAGACATAGAAAGTCTGAATAATTGAATTTACGCTTTGCTTCATTACAATCCAAAACCAGTTGAAAAACAAATGAATAGCTTAGTAAGCATTAATAGCATTTAAACACACAAGGTAATGACAAAAAACAATATTAACATTACATATCATGATTTAAAAGACAAATGGCAGCGGGGACAAAAGAAAGAGTTCTTGAATTTGTTTGTCCTCCATGTTGCAGACGGTACCTGTGGCAGGTCTCTGACAGGTCGTTCAGGGTCGTGCCTGCGATTTTATTGCGCTGTGTTTTTGAGGTTAAAAGATCCGGACCAGCAGATGAAAGAAAAGCGGACTGATTCAATAAAATTGGAATAACTAATTCTCATGATAGCGTTTTTTAACCATAAAAATTACAGAGCTTCGATGATAAACTATAGAGGATGTTGAGTCAATCAGATAGTGACCTCCCTGTTTTCTCTGTGTGCCAACATCTCCAGGGGTGTGTATGATATTTTTGTGAAGAAGGGTGGAGGGGATTTGTGTGTTGGAAAGTACGATAACAAGGGGAGCTTCGGTGAGCTGGCTCTGATGTACAACACTCCACGAGCTGCCACGATCGTCGCAACGCAGGACGGCGCCCTGTGGGGCCTGGTGAGTCATGAGGAGGAAAGAAAGTCTTCCTGGTTGAACTTTCACTAAATTGCATTTGTGACCAAAAGCCCTGAAGTAAATTCTCTCTTAATGTTATATTGCAAATATCACATTTATTGAAAGTAAATGAAGACATTCGACAATCTTATACTGAGGTGGAGCATTTAGGAACATCTACAAGTCCACTGAAATACATTCAACTGAATAATGATTAAACACAAAACAATTTTCTTTTTTAGGATCGAGCCACGTTTCACAGACTGATCGTGAAAAACAACGCAAAGAAAAGGAGGATGTACGAGGCCTTTATCGAGTGTGTTCCTCTTCTGAAGTCTCTCGAGGTTTGTGATCGGACAACACAACCTCGACACAAACAACATAATCATTGAATACATGGTTGTTTAGTCGGCTTGTGTGTCAGGTCACTTCAGGCATTTGACTTGTCATCACGCTTCGTTTTTGTTGTCCCAAGCTCTCTGAGAGAATGAAGATCGTTGATGTTTTGGGAGCACGTGCATTCAAAGACGAAGAGCGAGTAATAACACAGGTACAGCTGTGGGAGACGTGTTAAACGTATGTTTATTGAATGTTGATGAGATTAAATGAACACGTGTTTCTGTACCTGCAGGGGGATCAGGCCCACTGCTTCTTCATTGTGGAATCTGGGGAGGTGAAGATAATGATTAAAAGCAAAGTGAGCACAATCTTTAATATTATAACTGGATCTACTTCAATTATAACTGAAGCTATTTTCATTTTCTAAAATGTCATGTTATTTTAGTTTTTCTTGAATGTGATATCTTAAGGTCAGCTTGGGCTAATGTCCTACAGTTTGGTACCAACATTCACTAAGGCTCAAAGATGAACTGATTGGATTTTGGTGGTAGATGGTCAAAAGGTCACTGTGATCTCAACACCTCAGGAACACCTTGAGGGAATTTCTTCACATTTATTACAAACGTTCACTTGGAGTCAAAGATGATATTATTATATTTTAGTGGTCGAAGGTCAAAGGTTACAATGACCTCCTGACTTGTGAATATGATACATCAGGAACACAGACAGAGAATTTCATTACATTTGGTCAAGGATGACCTGATTGGAATTTGGGTTTGCCAAAGGTTGAAAACCTTGTTTGCCTTGTGAACGCGCTTTTTTTAAGAACGCTTCAAGAGAATCCATTTAAATTTGGCACAAATGTTTTCTTGGACTCACAGATAGATTGATTTGATTTTGGTGGTCAAAGGTCAAGATGTCCTCACAAATATTGTTCTGGCCTCTTGAATGTAATATCTCAAGTCTGCCTTATGGAATTCCTTCAAATTTTGACCAGATGTGCTGATTAGATTTCACTGGTCAAAGGTCACAGTGACCTCATGAGTCTGGAAAGAGAAATGTACTCTATGTAGACTGAAACTGCACTGGCAGGCAGATCCATAAAACCATAGCATGGTAATTCTAGTTATCTATGTATTTCATTTTTTAGCATAGGGTCATTACTTATACTATTGTGTCTGGTAATGTATACATGTATATAATGTCACAGTGCTAAATGAGTGCAGCAGTCTCAGGTGTCTCTGTGTTTCACAGACGCAGGCGAGCCAGCAGGACAGTGCGGAGGTCGAGGTGGCTCGCTGCACTAGGGGGCAGTATTTTGGAGAACTTGCGCTGGTCACCAACAAACCTCGAGCAGCTTCAGTTTACGCTGTGGGAGAAACCAAATGCTTAGGTACGTCTCATTGTTTTTCAGGAGCAAAAACTCTGCCGTTTTGCTTTCAATGAAAGGTGCTGTAGTTCAGGTTGGGGTGCTGATGGTCGCTGGATGTGGCTGAGATCAAAATCCACACAGTCACTGTCTGTTCTACACAGAGGATATCATGGATTTGTATCCAAATTTTTACTCTTACGTGCTTGGAAATATCGATATAAATAAAATGTATAATAATTATTATTATTGTTATTATGGATGGGTTACTGAATGGGTCTATTGAGCACCTACCCAGTGGCCCGAGGGAACAGGAAGCCCTAAAGCCTTTGTTTTAAGTGACTATTGATTTTTTTGTATGAAAGACTACAAACAGACAAAAAACAAGCACAAAATGATCACAAGGAGACAGATTCACAGCCAGAGATGCAACGTGACTACAGTGATAAAAGCAAAATGACTACAAAACACACAAAATGACCAAAAAGAGACTCAAACCAATGACACACTTAAATGATGACAGAGAAACAAACTAAACCACAGAGATGGACAACGGCCACAGACGCCCTATTCAGTTAACAGTAGAAATTGCAGTTAAGCTGGAAACATGTTCTCCTCCCACAAGTGTGACTTAATATCTGACTTGTGATTCTGCAGAGATTTGATGAGATCAAAACACATCAGATCATGGGAGTAAAGTTAAATTCTAATTCTGACCTCACAAATGAACACTTCCATAAAGAATTCAAACTTTAACATGATTCCAGGAAGTAGACAGGGACTTGAATTCACTGCACAGGCTTCAAATTTCAATCCAACAGAGCAATTCAATGAATCAGGATCTCTGCTGTTTCACTGTGATAAAATAACTATATTATCCACAGATCATCATTGTGAAATATATACCACATATACTGTTTTCTCTTGAAATCCTCATTTGACACTATATTGATCCACTGCACATGACAAATGTGTGACAGTACAAGTTTATATATTTGTTTGTTGTTAATGGAAAATAAAACACCTGAAATGTTTTTCCTCTAGTCATCGACATCCAGGCATTTGAGCGTTTGCTGGGCCCCTGTATGGACATCATGAAGAGGAACATCTCCCAGTATGAAGACCAGCTGGTGGCGCTGTTTGGCTCCAGTGTGGACTTGAAACACTAGTTCATGAAAATTATAAATCAGCAGGTCAAACATAATAGGTTTTGCATGTAACATGTGTTTATCTTCCCCATGAGGTAAGAACGACATAGAGACGTCTGTTTTATAAACAGACGTCATTTGTACTGTTCCTGCATCACTCTGCTGCTGACAGGTCAATATGTTGAGGTAGAACAAACCATGTTTATTATTTTATCACCCAAAGCAGAACTAATGCTCGATTACACCTGACTGATGGATGGAGTCAAGGTAACACAGCTGGTCTGTATTTAGATAGAGCTTTTCTAGTCTTGAACACTCAAATTACTATTTTGTCATTCACATACACATTCATACAGTGCATCTACATTGCAGCACTTTCTCTATCACACATCACTTGCCAAGGACACTTCGGCATGCGGAAAGGGGAAGACGGGTATTGAACCACGACATCCTGGTTATTGGACGACCTGCTTTGCCTCTAGTTATTTCACTGGCAGTTCAGGACAATGGAGGTATAACTTTGAGCCCGCTAACCCTCCCACCCTACAGTAAACCCTCAGATTCCTGAGTGGTTGATGATTGCATGAAATGTCGTAACTTTCTATGGAACCTTTATACAACTCCTGGTTAAACATTTCACCTGTTGTTCGTGTTAAAGCACATTTTGACATGTCACAATAGGAAAACCCCAGATGTGAATTATGCTTCTAAAGACGGATAGATGTTATAACACCTGACAAGATAAATGTTTTATATATATATGACATTCACACCTTCACCCTCCCTCCGCCGTAAATTTCCCCCGGGATCAATAAGTTATTTATCTATCAATGTCCTCAGCAAGGTGTAACCTGTAGAGTCTAAGGTTGTAGTGAAGCTGCAACAATGAAGCACAACTGAATGAACGTCTCACCAACAGGTTGATTCTCCTGAGAGTGTCGGAAGAACCTCAGTGTGAGATGCCTGGGTTGAAATGTGTGAAATGTGTTTTTAAAACAAACATGGCTGCACTCATTTTTCTTAGCAGTCTCAGCCACGCCACTCTGTATAAGAAATAAGGTGTTTTAAGTTTGACAACACATTGGTGGGAAAGGGATGAAAATTAGAATATCCACCTGGTTGTTATTATTTACATCACGGCCAATCAGAGCTGGAGCCATCTTGCTTTGTAAATATGGGGAGGGGGCCCAATGGGGCTACCAGGAACAGAGAAGCTCGGATCAAAACAAACAGGAGGGTGACTCCGTTCTTTACTCAGGACGCCATTACTCCACTACATCGTCATGTAGAAAATAGTTATTTGCTATTATCAACGTTACAAACCTTTGTATGTATATAACCTTTAAAATATTTAGATTGAGCAGATAATGTTCTATTAATTTACTTAAGTCTTTGTTTCTAAGTTCTCCAAAATATTAAAATGATATCTTATAATCAACCTCTCATAAGAGCGGAATAGAGAACTGTGCCACATCGTAAATTAAGAGAAAAACTTAAATAATTTCCACGACTGGGGCCAGAAATTAAGAAACATTTTTGCAGTTGTTGAACACATACTTATTTTAACAGCAACATAACTCGTTAGTTAGCTTTAACTGTGCTTGTCAATCACTGCCTTCAGTATTTACTTGTACAAGGTGCTGACCCATTGTCTATTTGCACAGCAAAGGTGGTCATCAGCAACTGTTAACAAGCTCCTCTTGTTTACTTTACCTGTTGTGTGACATGAAATGTATACATAAACATTTACATACACTATCTGACAAGTTATGTCGGATGTAAATCAGATGAAACAGATGTAGTCTAATACAACAGCCCTGCAGTTTTAGAGTTTTAAGTGTTGATTTAACTGGAAGATATTATTTCTGTTGGACTCCACTGTATTTCTATTATTCTGAATTATTATTGGAGTGTAAGCTGAATAAGAGAAACCCCTCTCCTTATAACACAATACAGTTCAACAGCTGCCTCCTCCAAAATGATTGTACAGTTGAAACACCTCTTAAAAAAAGTTTAGCAAAATCTTAACATTGTAACTGTCATTTTTATTGATTTTACTGAACTGCATTAGTTTGGACTGTGTACCTAATAAACTGTTTATTTAAGAGTATATTTAAGAGTACATCTCATTGAAAATATTAACACTCTTGGCAAAAAATAAAAGATCGTTTCTTAAATATTCAAATTTTCTGGAGTTTGTTTTATTTGAGTTACAAAATCTGAAGTGCCATCAGCAGACTCCACTGGAGAGTCTGCCAACCTTCTTGAGTTACAAGTATTTACACCCAAAAGTCATTATCCATCAAAATTTTCCACACTGTGCTCCGGTTCTCCCCAGAGTTCAAATCTCTGTTGTCCAAGTTCCATAGTCAAAGTTTAAATATTTAAAATATTTACAAAGTCCTGTATTCAAAAACTCCCAAATCATACTGTAGCTTGTTCAATGCAAAGACAGGTGCCGGATGTGGGACTGCGTCAGTAGTGGGAACATGAGCAGAGCTGGTGGAATTAAAAGGAGCTGTTAAACAAACGTGGTCCTCTACAGGGTCTCTGTTAATTCTTCCTCCTCTAAAGAAAACCTGGATGAGGAGGTCTGTTTATAATTATTTAAAATTACACATTGAAATGTCTTTTTAGCCATTGTGGTACAACAGCCTCTACGATCCTCTCTGGCGAAGAAATGAATAGGACAATCAATAAAAAAAGACAAAAAGAAAAAGGCCACCCAAATAGTCACGCTCATCATCAAACATCCTGAATTTTTTTTTCAAAGCATCTCTGAACATTAAAATTAAACTCCAATAAATAGAAATACAGCAGAGAAATGGTCAAATAAGACTGATTCTGGTTTGGTCCATCCCTGAGTTCTTTTGAGAAGGACAAAAATACCAGACAGGAGTGACAAAAAAAAAAAAAAATAGAGACTGATGAAAAAAGGAAAAGAGTTGATGGGTGTATCCTACACATTCCTATTGTGTTCAGGAAAAAAATATTCTCATATTCCTCTGGTTTCCTGAGGCTCATCGTCGAGAACATTCATCTGTGGGACAGTTCCCAGCAGTGAAGGTTACACAGAGGTGATGACAATCATGAGGTGTGGCGAGATGCTGGAGATCCGGTTGAGGAGGTCAGGGGCGACCTGGGATAAGTGGCTCTCTGAAAATTCACACGGTGGGAAGATCTGTAGCACGTAGGCGGGCTGAAAAATCAAAAACAAGGGAAAACCTGAATTATACATGTGAAGTTATAGAGAACCAACACATTTGCTATCTGGTAATATGCATTGTTTGTAACAGTAAATAACAATCTATATGATTCATGCATGGAAAATAGATGCGAGATTTAAATAAGACTAAAGTCGCACAAAGAATTCAGCTGAACACTTGGTTTTAAGTTTTATTCTATTCTTTTCAAGGCTCAGATTTTATATATGCGCTTCATTCTTATATGATGTATTTTGAGAGTGTGCATTTGTCTTCGTTTGGGTGAGCTCACCAAGATATTTTAATATCAATTATTAATATTTTTATAAGTTAAAGAATGTGATTACAGACAATAATCTTTACTTATAAACCATGCTATCTCACCTGATTGGAACCTGGGTTGGGGATATTGATGATACCAGCAGCCAACTTTGTCTGCAAGTAGTTGATAAAAGCGGCCTTAAGAGCTTGAGTTTGATTCAGGACATCGTCTTGATCTCGTCCACATGGTAGAGCGAGGAGAAGACAGTATTCACTGTCCCCCTGCAGATGGGAAAAAGTTGTTAGCAAAAATAAAATGATATTAGCAGACTCAATTTAGTAAAACAAGGGTGTACTCAATGTGAGTTATTTAAAACACACGTACTGTCATTCTTCTGGCTACACTCTCAAGTTGTGAAACCTCTAGTCTCATTCTCTGGACAATCCTAAGCAGTGCACCTCCTTCTTGTAAGGGCAGTGATCGATGAGCCAAAACTTTGTTTCCACAGACAAAATGCAGTTGGACTGCAGCTGTGTCATTCTTCAGCGCCAGCAAGCCTTGCCACACGATGGGGTATTTCTGTTTAAATATGAGACAAAACAAAAGCAAGTTTGTCAGACAAAGCCGGCTTTGATTCAGACGAACAAACCTGAAAACAATTGTGACAACTTGTCTCACCGTGAGCAACTGCACCATATTAGCAGGCTGCGTCATCTTGCTATCTGGTTTTGCCTGGAGTTCTGTACCCTAAGGATTCAACAACATAAGAGCATTGTGTCATGAGCAGCTTCTGTAACATGAGGATATCAACTCACATTTACACCCTGTTAACAGGAACATGTATATGTGATAATGTTCAGTTTCTGTAGAAATTGTTTTAAAAAGGTCTTGACAGTATAATTATTTTTGAGACTGCAGGTTGTGATGCTGTTGAAGAGTTTTGCATTATATAGATGTTTGTCTCATATGAAGTCGACCCTCAGATATACAGCAGGTGGACAAAATAGTGCAATGGCTCTTGGTGCAATGCAATTAAATCATGATGAAGGTAGGTTTTGTTGCAAGAATGTCAAATTAGTTTTAGCTAGGTGTATCTAATTATCTGGTATGTTAACAACATAAACAAACTCACGATATTTGGGGTGACGCTCAGTGGTGGCTGGTTAACAGGAGATGTCTCTGGTAGTTGAGAATGGATGCCTCTTGGGTTTGGGTACATCCCTGTGTACTCTGAGAATGAACCACTGGGCCCTGGTTGCATTAGCTGTACTCTCTGGGGAGACGCCATTGCTGGTCCACATTGTCGCATACCCATCACTCCATCTTTAGGAAGAGGGGAGTGGGGCCTCTTCGCATCTAATGGCTTTGTTATATCCTTCTCAGACACACCTTTAGGCAAAACATGGGGTCTTGGCGACAGGGGGGGAATCTCTTGAATGTGTCCAGAATGTGGGTCTTGGGCTGAACGCTCTCCCTGTTGGTGCAACAGCACACGCATTTCTCTCGGTGCCATGTATGTTTCCAACTGGACACCACTTCGCAATGACCCACGAGGATCTGACTGCAAAGTCTCCGGTTTGAGCTGTGCGCTCGGTTGTCTTCCTGCCATGTGGAAGTGTCTGGCTTCTTCCTGTTCCCCATCATGACTCCTCAAAGAACCAGGGTTTACCTTGAGAACCTTTTCTCTGCCAACAGCCTGGGGTGAGGCTGGCCGTGGCTGCATTGGACCAGACCAGGGAGATGCAAGAGGCTCACTATGCATCCCATAGCTCATCACAGAGAGAGGTGGAGTATTGACACGGACATCTTGGACAAGATGGCCCACTGGAATTGATTGGTTAACACAGTGAGGAGACATCCGCCCCAAGCCTCCAGGCACACTGTGAGGTGGCATGATCACTGTCTGCTCTGGATGATGTACACCAGTAATGAACTGCTGCATGGCAGGAAGTCCAGTGGATAACATCACTGGTATGCCTTTAGGGGATGAGGAGCCTATGGGTGAGGACACTTTAGTAAATGTAGAGTGTGGATGACCTGACTTGCGTGGAGATCGTGGTTCTTGTTTGACCCCACTGAGATGTGAGGGAGCTCTGTCACCAGCTGCTGAAACAAAACCGACATGGTTGCCCGGTGGAGAGGGCAAATGGGGGCTGATAGCTGGACTTATAGCAGATGTCCAAGATGGTTTAGCTCCATCAGTACTATGAGGATCAGCACTATCCATTTTCTTTTGATGTTTCAAAGGCATGTAATCCTGATGGTAGCCTAATACTTGCTGGTTACCCGGTGTGAGACGCTTCACTACTCCTTGAGGTCCAGACTGGTAAGTGGATTCAATCTTTTCCAAACCACAGCTTTCTTGTTTAATAGATAAAGCGGACTGCGTCTTACCAGGATGCCCATGATCTGCCTGCAGTGAAGACCCCTTCTGAAGTCCTGACTGAGAATGACCATACATTTCCTGTTTTATCTGGGGCATTGACACCAACTGCTGAGATTCCATGTCACCAGCAGTTGCTTGTGGGATCTGACTTATTTTCGCACTAATTCGCTGAGGTCCCTCTATTTTCTGGCCCGAGTGGCTCAATACAACCACTCCTTCAGATGTATTTACCCTCAGACCAGGGCAGGATCCCACACCAAGGGTGGTGCTCTCAACAATGAAACGGGAAGCACTTCCCCCTTCATCACCGACAGATTGCCCATGGTATGATCCAGTATCGTCTTTACTGGGCCTATAGCTAGATTTGGGTAGAGTCATGTCCACACAGGGATTTCCAATACTAATGTTTACTTTGTTTTCAGGCTCAGGAGGGTTACATACACGACTGATAACAGAGGTTGCAGTGGATGCAATGACGGAGATCACAGACTTGGTCTCAGGGGATGGCAGCGTGACAGGAGGTCTAACAACTGACGGGGCTGAATGAGCAGCCATTCTAGTATCAGGTAGTGGTGACTTATTTGGCACAATAGCTGATGGAGTATTACTTTCAGATTGGTTCTGATCTCGGAGGGAGGGTAGGTCACTAGAAAAAGAACTGCTAACCGGCAGTGAAAGGTCTTTATATTTCATGACTTTCGGTGACTGAGTATTACTTTCAGATTGGTTCTGATCTCGGCGGTCACTAGAAAAAGAACTGCTGACCGGCAGTGAAAGGTCTTTATATTTCATGACTTTCGGTGACCGAGTATTACTTTCAGATTGGTTCTGATCTCGGCGGTCACTAGAAAAAGAACTGCTGACCGGCAGTGAAAGGTCTTTATATTTCATGACTTCCGGTGACCGAGTATTACTTTCAGATTGTTTCTGATCTCGGAGGTCACTAGAAAAAGAACTGCTGACCGGCAGTGATAGGTCTTTATATTTCATGACTTTTGGTGACTGAGTATTACTTTCAGATTGGTTCTGATCTCGGCGGTCACTAGAAAAAGAACTGCTGACCGGCAGTGAAAGGTCTTTATATTTCATGACTTCCGGTGACTGAGTATTACTTTCAGATTGTTTCTGATCTCGGAGGTCACTAGAAAAGAACTGCTGACCGGCAGTGAAAGGTCTTTATATTTCATGACTTCCGGTGACCGAGTATTACTTTCAGATTGGTTCTGATCTCGGAGGTCACTAGAAAAAGAACTGCTGACCGGCAGTGAAAGGTCTTTATATTTCATGACTTCCGGTGACCGAGTATTACTTTCAGATTGGTTCTGATCTCGGAGGTCACTAGAAAAAGAACTGCTGACCGGCAATGAAAGGTCTTTATATTTCATGACTTTCGGTGACCGAGTACTACTTTCAGATTGGTTCTGATCTCGGAGGGAGGGTAGGTCACTAGAAAAAGAACTGCTGACCGGCAGTGACAGGTCTTTATATTTCATGACTTTCGGTGATTGAGTATTTCTTTCAGATTGGTTCTGATCTCGGAGGGAGGGTAGGTCACTAGAAAAAGAACTGCTGACCGGCAGTGAAAGGTTTTTATATTTCATGAGTTTTGGTCTCAAGTCACTTGTACCATGTTCACTTTCCATGTTTTCAGATTCTAAGGGTAAAGGCGGGTTTTCCTTTGAAGTCAACGTCACAACAGGTGAAGTGGAGACACCTGCATCTTTAGACAGTGGGAGCCAATCTGTAGGAGAAATAGAACTTGTACTTGTTTGCATGGGTCTGATATTGGGCTTACTTGCAAGAGGAGACAAGGAAGGGGAGATGCACTCAGATGGCAGCTGCAGAGGCTTTGGGCATATTGGACTCTTAGGCAGAGGGTAAGCAGATTTGAGATGTTGAATTTGTTCTTCAGAAGATGATTCAGACTCTGCATTTACATCAGTAGCCTTGACAACGGAAGGCTCGGGTTCTGGTTTCCAAGCAGTCGGAGTAATAACCGTCGCAGCTGCTGATGGAGTTGTCTCAGACACAATCATTACACCAGAGGCTATGCTCTCTGTTACTGTAGCTGTCAGTTCCTCACTTACAGAAGGTCCTTCCTTTATATCCTTTCTTACTTGCTTTTGGGTTTTCTGCCGTTTTGGCGTTTTAGGTCTGCCCTTGGTGCCCTTTTTAGGCGTGGTTTGACAAACAGGTTCCTCCTGTATGGTGGTCGTTTTCGTTTCATCTTCCTTGGCAGGATGAATGAAGTCTTGCATCTCAGACTCGGATGCTACATCTGTTCTTAGTGGAGGAGGCTGGGTTACGGATACAGGTGTATCCTCAGGGGTTATCGAGTAAATAGCAGCCATGAGTTCTGTCTCGCTAGCTGGAGTGGCCGATTTTTCTTCATCTGGGTTTTTTACTTCCGCCTGTGAAACAGCTGGTGTTTGTAGTTCTCCTGGAAAGTCTGGATTTGCAATGTTCTTCAGAGCCTGCTCCAATTCAAGCTCCTGTGAAATTAAGCTTTTTGGTGTTTCCAGGACCTCTTCATCTAAATCATCATTTTCCTTTACTACATTATGGGCGTCCCCTTTAATAGCATCAGTGCACTTTGAAACAGGATCACTGTGTTCACCAGGTTTGAACTTTGAACTGTCTTCTTGAGACCCAAGTTCATCTAATTGAAGAAGGTCTTTCACCTCAGTTACATTTAGTCTTATTTTGAGGTTCTTGAGGACAGGAGACCTGGGAGTCCTTGTCAACTTGGTTTTTCCTCTAACAATCTTTTCTTTTTCCGAGGTCAGATTCTCTTCTAAGACTGAGGTATCCGTCTCTTTTCCATTTGATTTACCCTCACTGGTCACATCTTTTTCTTTGCCCAATTCTCTTCCTTGTTTTTCTTTCTCCTCTTTTGTTTGGTCAACTTTAGTTGATGGATCTTCTTTACATGAACTTGATGAATCTTGAAAGGCCAATGTATCTTCCTCTGTGAAATCCATTTCCTCATCGTCATCCTCTGTCATCTCCGTTTTGTCCCCCTTCCGTGTTAATCCAGAACCAAAGGCTGTGGACATCTGATTTGTTGAACCCTTTGTGATATGAGGCGATGTTTTGCCTTTTGATACTCGTTCGCCACTTTCTGATTCATTTGAATCAGTTTCTTTATCCATTTTGGGTTTGTCCACTTTAATAGTTGTACCATCATCACCATGTCTGCGATTTTTGGGAGGACGGCCCCGTTTATTTGCAGGGACTGGAGCAGGTGGATCCTGCTCAATGTTTTGTTGATGTGCTGCTTCTTTGTCTGTGCCTCGCTTTCGTGCAGAGCGTGGAGACTCTGCAATTTCTTTTCCAGAACGAACTGGTGCATCATCTTCAACGGGGGTAGCATACACAGACCTAACATTTCTTCGTCTGGCTCTGCCTAAAGATATGCTTTGCTCCAACATATCAGGGTCTGATCCATGAATAGGAGATTTGCCTGTGGATCTTGATTCAGCTCTGGGGGAAGATCCACGTTTCAGTTTCTCTTTGTCGATGCGCTCACTTTTGCGAGTAGCTTGTTTCTCAGAGACTGAGGCCGACATGACAGGAACAGGAATAACTTGAGCAGGGGATTGCTTGGATTTTTTATTTTTCTCTTTTGTTTTATGCTCTTTCTGGGGTGAGACTGGCTCATCATTTTTGGCACTATCAAAAGGAATATGCACTTTACTAACTTGAAGTTTATTTTCTCCCTCAGGCTCTGGTACTATTTTACAAGTGGAATGTATCACTTTCTGGACATCCCCCTCATCTAGATAACTAGATGGTATGGGACTAGTGGCTACAGGCACTTCTGGTTGTGTCATCTCAAGATCCATCTCTGGTTCTAAACTGATAACAAGCTCATCCTGAGAACTCCGGCGACATGGTGTTGCAACCACAGGTTTTACATCCTCAGGAACAAATTCCAATTTCACTTCAAATGGAGAAAGCTTACATCTATCCACTGAGGGACTGGGTTCGGATGATACAACAGGTGCAGGTTCTGATTCAGATGTCTCAGCTGGCGGGGGGTGAATGGGTACCACATATTTATTTTCTTTTATCTCTTCCTTTATGAAAGACACGTGGGGATATGGATCAGGGGCTGGATTTATCGCAGCACATTTGTCTTCTGGTGGAGGAAAGTCCTTAACCACAGATTGGGTGACAGACGTAGGTGTGAGTCTGGGTTCAGAAATTACCTCTTCAGCTGGACTGATGGGTTTAATTTCGGGCTCCATAATAGATCCTATTGTTTCAGGTGACTGTAAAGTTTGCTGCTCTTGAACCAGCACTTTTCCCTTATATGTGACCATTGGGTCTCCTTTTGCCTCTTGCTGCTGTTGGGTTTTATTCTTCTGCTGTTGCAGTCGTGTGAGTTCCAAAAAACGACTATGGAAAAGGACAACTGGCCCAGAGTCAAGTTCACCATCTGCTATACCTTGCTGACTAGGTTGCTGGTTTTGAGCATGCTCAGGTTCTTCATGTTTTCGTTCCAAGTGTTGAAGACGTCGCGAGTCCAGCTCAAATACCGGGCTATGAAGGAAGCGGGAGGCAAATAGTTCCCTCCGTTCATGCTCCTCTGGCTTAGGTTCTTCTTTCCTGTCCTCAAGTTTGTCTTCAGATCCAATCCGAATCTTTTTCTTTTTCATGTACCAAGAAGGTGTAGGCCTTGGCGCTGATTCTACTTTCTCAGTATCTTTTCTGTTGCGTAAACCTGCAAAGTGAGAATCGTAATCTAAAAATGACCAGTTATCCTCTCTAGAAGATGAAAGAGATTTTGCACGTTCAAGCAGAGCCTTTGTATCTGGTGTAATAGTCTGGTCGAGTGCAAATGAGTAGAACTTGTTCCTTTCAAGTTGTGCTAGCTTGGGGTCTGAAAACCTGTCAACCCTTGGCCTCTCGGAAAAAGGCACAGATGTCGAGGGCACAGGAGAGTGGGGTTTCGGCTCTCTGTCCTCTTCAGAATCTGATCGCACTTCTCCTGGCTCCAAGTCATGCCAAATACCATATTCCAAACGCTTGCAATTGTGGATGTTTTTACTAAGACTTCTGGAAAAGTTAAGGTCAGGTATCAAGTCTTGTTTAACTCTGCTCTCCCATCTCTTTTGCTGCTCTTCTTCCACACTCAGTATAGGCGTGTTTTGTTTGTTCATTTGTGTGTTATGTGTCCTTTTGAATAAGAGCTCCACATCTGGGTGAATCTTTTCATCATTTCGACTTGACTCCTTTTGAGATGGATCCGCAAAGTCCTCATCTGGATGGAGAGAGAGGTGGTGATGTCCTGGAGAGGCGGTGTGGTTCCATTCAGGATCTTCACTTTTTTGTCTAAAGCTCCTGTAGACCCGCTCTCTCTTTATCCCCAAGTCTGTGTCAAATTGGTCGATTTTCTTTAGTTTGTGAGATGGGAAATTATCCGTGACATCTTCAGGGGGCTTTCCAACTTCATGCACAAGACTGCGATGCTCCAAGTCCTCCATTTCACTTCCTTGAGGACTATCTGGTTTGTGAGGTTTGTCAGACTCGCGCTGCTGTTGCTGCTGGTGTAAACGTCTATTTTGCTCCATTTGCTTGCGGTAACTCTGAGACAGGTCAATGTCAACATGGTCTTCCTTGTTCTTGGGGCCTTTGTCAGTGTCACTATTCTGACCACCAAATTGAATAGCAACGTGGTGTGCTTGTTCTCTTGTATTGCCTTGTTCTGCAACCCCCTCATGTGAAAACCTTCTCGATGAAGTGTGCCCCGCATGGCGTTTTGACTCCGAAGTGTCCAAAGATCCCTCTGATTTCTCTCTTTGTCCTCTAAGGTCCTCTTGAGCATCTTTTTGAGTGCTACTTTTATCAACTTTGAGTCTTGAATCTTTTCGTAGTGATTCTTTGTGTTTATCAGTGTCTGACTCTTTCAAATATGTGGCACTGGTACCTAAGTCAGAGGACTGATCCTCATCCTCATGTCTGCTTCTCTTCTGATGAACAGTCTTTCCACCAGAATCAGCAAAGCGTCTTTTCCTTGCTGCAAGGCGATCTGAATCCACTGATAAATCTTTTCCGTCACTTCCAGTATCAGACTTGAGATGTTTCTTGAGTCGACTTTTCCCATCCATATCTGAATTATCTCCTTTACTAATTTCAGATCTTTCAGTTTTCAGAGAGTCGTGATTAGCAGTTGGCACCTGAATTCCAGACACAGAGTCACCCTCCCCCTTAGATTTCTGCCTCTCATGAGCATCCTGGTCTGATCCCCTTCCTCTTCCAGAGCCTCCTTCAAAACCAGCCTCAAGTTCTGTTTCAGGTACTGGGTTGGATGGGGAT
The DNA here is from genome assembly GCF_022539355.2 of Hippoglossus stenolepis. Lineage (NCBI taxonomy): Eukaryota > Metazoa > Chordata > Actinopteri > Pleuronectiformes > Pleuronectidae > Hippoglossus > Hippoglossus stenolepis. Next base: position 14,873,554 of record NC_061485.1, read on the forward strand.
TGCCCCTTTGCTTTCCTTGATTTAACCTTCTCAGCTTTGTCTTTGTCAACTTTCTCTTTTCGTTTTGCACGTTTGGTTTTCTCAGCACTAGCCAAACGATCAGGTTGACTGCTCTTTTCAGCTTTGTCACTCTTAGAAGAATGCTCCACCGGAGTCTTTTCCGATTTGTCAAAGTGTGGTGGTGACATTGAGCTCACACTGCCACTTCGCTCAGAGGACTGGCTATAAACCCGTCTCTCTGAGTCTCTGGGAGCACGCTCAGATGGAGAGGGCGATACTGTTGGAGTAATAGGTCGCCTTGGGTGGGAGGGGCTCCACCTAGTGCGATCCGCCTCAAAGCGTTCTCGCTCTCTTTCTCGTTCTCTTTGAATGTATGTGTATTTTCGAATGTCTTGCTCAAAGGGGTCTCTGTAGTCCCTGTAGTCTCTTGGGTCTTCATGGTAACGTGGGTCAAAAGGTTCTCCCTGATAATGTTCCAGTTCAGGAAACCGCTCTCGGCTGCGGGCAGCATAGTCTCTTCGAGCCTCTTCTGTGGGGTAGAGGCCAGGGGTTCGTATGTTCTCATAGTATGCTCTTTCTGCTGTGAATTCATGATACGGAGGTCTGCGTTCCTCCCTGGAGTGAACAAATACAATGGGAAGAGCAAAATAATGACTTCTGTTAAGGTAAATAATTAATAATTTGAAGTTTCATATTCTAATATTTTACAAAATTGCTGTGATTTTTAACAATACATGTGACATTTCCGGGTTATTATAATTTTTAAGAACTTTTCAAAAGTTCTGCAATAAGCTATTGACAACTGCATGCAAATACAATATCAGCAATTTACCTTCGCTCAGTAGGAATTTCATAAAAGTCTCTGATGTCTTGGCCAGATGCCTGCATAGATCTGTAAAACGCCATCTGACTCTCTTGGCTTGCAAAGTCCACCTATTACAAATAAATACAAACATTTAAGTAAGTAAGCAGAATGAGTATATTTTACTTAACAGACAAATAGTTGTAATTTTTTACCTTTATTTTATTGCCACCAATCTTCCAGCCTTTGGTCTCCCTTACAGCTGCTTGAGCAAAATCTGTGTTGTTGTACATGACAAGGGCCATCCCTTTCAATCTATCAAACACAACCTAAAAAGAAGGACAAATTTAAGTCACCCTTACAATTTTGAAAATAGCAGTGAGATCAAAAGCAGAAGATCTTTGTTGAGAGAAAACATTACCTTAACTACATGTCCATAGCGACAGAAATGACGGGTGAGGTATTGTTCTGTAATGTTGGTTGCCAAACCATCTAGCCAAACACATGTTGTGGGCATACTCTTCCCAAAACCAAGCTTCAAGAGAAAAGAGAAAAACATTCATATTTTATATTAAAACTACATTAAATTGAAAAGATAGACATGTGTTAGTTATTTAATAACCCTACCTTTAGTCTGTTGCTCCCCAGATACTCTCCATCCATCTTCTTTATGGCCTTGCACACACTGCCAATATCAGAATATTGCACAAAGGCATACTGGGGGACTCCATTCACCTTCTTGATGTCAATGTCCTTGAGGAGAAATGACTGACGATTAGAGAAATAACCCATCAATTGTAAATTGTTCATATAATTGTGTGAAGTAAACAAAAATGCCAGCTTACCACAATTTCTCCAAACCGCTGAAAGATGTCAAGGAGTTGCTGATAACTGGTGGTCTTCTCAAGGTTACCAATAAACAGGGTCCTAGTGGCCTTTGGGTGGAACTCATCTATCCGCCCATCCAAGGGCCTGAACTCATTTTCACTCTCTGTTTCTGAAGAAAGGAGGAAATCTATCATTTATATAACCGACATGCTACTCAAGTTCAGGCTCATGTTCACCAACATGAGGACCACAAACAGCTTTATGTAAAGTTACTTTTAGGGAATTCATCTGTCACCACTAAGAATTGCAACAATAAATAATGTATATTTGTCATCACTTACCAGGACCATTCCAGGCAGTGACTTCAATAAGCATGCCAAAGAAAAGCTTTCCCTTGGAAACAGTTAGGGCTTTCTCTTGATCCTCTTGCTGTCTAAAGAACACCAAACCATAACGATCCTCCGATGCTCCATGGATCTGCACAGAGGTCACTTTCCCATGTTTCTTGAATTCATGGAAGAGTCCGTCTTTTAAACTTGTGTCTGTGGAGCAAAAACTAATCATTATCATGATCATTCTCTGGAAAAAAATACTGAAACCATCAGGTTTTAAAAGAACAAAATATAATAACCATGAACCAATTTAGGTGCCACTTAAATGCTTTGTTCCCAGTTTGCAGATAAACCTGTGCATAGAGGGGCAATGGTTTCCATATTGCAGGCTTCTTTCTATGCGTACAGCTTCACTTTACTGTCACTCTAAGCTTTTTTAAATCCCTGACTCCTTGCTGAAACACGACACTGTAACAGATTCTGATGTGGGTGTCAACTGGTAAACACATGTAAACTTCGCAATGTACTGGGTGGTATTTTGACCCATGGTAAGGCCTGAAGTAGCAATACGTCTTTAAGCAGTTACTTAATTCTGACTGGGACAGTTTCTTCCTAAAAGTGTGCAAGCAAAGTCAGAATGGACTGAATGAATATAATACATGGTGCCAATTCGTAGGTTCATGTGCACAGCTGAATGGATTCTTGAGGAGGCAGACCATTATATCAGCAAAATAAAATAAAAATTTGCCTTGTGCAACCACCCAGCCCTACTACTGACCAACTGTTGTGATTTTGCTAGGTAAAGTTAAATCAAAAAGGTTTTTGACTTCGAGGACAGCAATAATTGCAAAAGAAAAACATTCTTTGCATGTTTTCAGTTTCCAAAGTAAATCTAAACTAACTACGGATTTGAAGTGAGACAAAATGCAACATTGTGGGCTGTGATCTTTGCTGTAACTACATGAGTAAAGTGACAACTTGAAAGTATCTCTCTTTTTTTTTTTTACACACCTTTAACATTACAAATATGAATTTTGGATGGATTCATAAACTCTTTGAGGGAGCATATCAAACATAAGGAAACGCACCTGTGGAGCGCACTGGTAAGTTTTGAACTTTAATTCCAAAGCTTCTGCGTGGTTCATCTGAGTCCAGCCCCATTGATGACTGAGTAGGGGCGTGTGCAGCCGACGACTGAACAGAACGTGCCCGGGACCCATCACTTGAGCTGCTGTTTGAATCACTGTTACATAAGAAGAAGAAGAAGAAAAAAAAAAAGAGTAAAAACTAAAAAACTAAAAACAATAGGTTATGATGCTTATGTCAGTGAACTCATTAGACATCGAGTGATAATAGGACAAAATTAATGACACACCTGCCACTGCCCGTGCTGCTGGTGCTGCTGACAGAATCAGAGCTTGAAGATCGGCTGCGGGACCGAGATCTTGGGCCTCTACCAGGGGACAAAGGAGCTCTTTTAGGCGAATGAGGGGTTTTGGGGGTTTGTCCCGTGGTCCGTTGTGGGGAAGGGTGCCTTGACTGTGAGGAATGAGACGATCGGCTTCGCCGATGATGGTAGGTTCTGTCAACACGTCGTCCTCGGTCATCTCTGTACAGGTCACGTCGTGTTGAATTAGTAAGAGTGAAGGGCTCTCGAATTCTAGAGTCAAAATGTGGGTCTGTTGCCTCAAAGCTTCCCCCAACAGCACTGCTCCCCGGGCCAGCAGCAGCAAACATAGAACGATCACGGTAATATTCAGTGTTGTAGTGACGCTGCCGGTCGAAAGTGCCACTGCGGTCATGGTGTCCATATGGGCTGTGATCATATGCACGTTCACGGGTTTCTGAGCTACTGTAAAGTAAGAAAAGGGGAGAGAGGGAAAAATTATGATTACAAACAAATAAAGACAAAACGATTAACAGCAATTGTATGTTTTAAAATCTCTAGTAAAGTAAAAAATAACTAATAGACAGTGGTCAGATGCACAATCGATTTAAGCAGCTTAAAGGGAGAGTTCACGCAAAAATTTTAATTCACTCATTATCTACTGACCACTATGCCGATGGAGGGGTGGGTGAAGTGTTTGAGTCCAAAAAACACTTAAGAAGTTTCAGGGGTAAAGAGCATTGCAGCCAAATCCAATACAATTGAAGTAAATGGTGACCAATTCATCATATGTATAAAAAAAAACGAAAACATAAAATGCCTCCATACTACCTGTGTGGTTTCATCCAAGTGTCTGTCAGCCCCGACATTCAAGTTCCGCTCGGAACGGCATCATTTAGACCATGTTTTTAGCCTAAATGTCCTGATATCGTTCCCTGCAGCCACATTTGTGCATAAATCACAGTGGACATTTAGGATAAAAACATGGTGTAAATGACGGAGTATGGAGGCATTTTTTTGGACTCTAACACTTCGCCCACCCCTCCATAGGCATAGTGGTGAGTGGATAATGAGTGAATTTACATTTTTGGGTGAACTCTCCCTTTAGTAGTGATACAAAGACCAGTGACAATATTTCTAATGTAGATCCTGTAGATTCTCTCTTTGGCAAAATTGTATGAGACTGTAAATTTTATCAGTTGATTTATTACTATCAAACTGGAACAGTTCACATTTGTCAAAAACAAAAAAAAATGTTAATCTTTTCAGCAACATAATACATAAAATGTTGCATCTTCTTAAAAATATGGTGTTTACACCATATGAAAAATTTGGTGTTTACAAGATTTTCTGCATACATAATTTTATTACGATCTGGAAAATATTTAAGTCCTCACAGCTGGATAAATAACTAACTCCTCAAGAAAAGAAAATACTGGCACCGTCTGTAAATACTAATGTGACTCCACCCATATCTAAACTGTAAGCAGCCTAAAATGACTTTTCATTCTTCAAAACAACCAAAATGTTCAGATGCAGATGGAAGGTTTACCCATACAAACACAATTCAGCGATGCTGAAATGATGTTCTTGCCTCATTCAGTTACTTTCATTTGTAAAATCAAAATCATGTTTGTCTCCTCAGGGGGTTCAAGAGGGCTGATTTCATACTGTACATAAACTACTGCTGGTGAGAGAAAAAGAAAATATCCAAACTAAACATTACTCTAATATTTAAAAGGTCAAGGAACTGTGTGGTGTGGAATTTCAAAATGCCTTAGAGGTCAGATCAATGTGTTTAATGTGAAACTAATACTCTATAGTACATCATGAGATGCTAGGAAAAAAAGTGACATAAACAAATGACAAATAGTATGTAAATATTTTATAAAATATGTTTTCCTCTCTTGTATAATTGTTTTTCCTAGAAGCAGTGCAAGACCTAATATTAGACAAAGCACTAAGGAAAGTTAGAGAAAGAAAATATGCAGAGGGCAGAGCAATACCAACCTTTTGGAAAAGAAGTTACTGAAACTAATCCAAATAAAATCTAGGTGGTCAGAATGTGAGAGCCCGAATGGAAAACCAAGAAAAAAAAAAAATCAACTGATCTAATTTGGCAAAAACGGTTCTCTTGAATCGCACTGCGCGTTATCTTCATAATACTGTGGAGGACCAGGCCAGTCGATTGTTGACGTGTAGTCCACAGTTAGGCTACTCAATTCTCTTCACTGGATGGAAAAATAAAAACAAAAGCAACCACAGATGGAACTCTTTATGGAATTCAGGGCATGTGGGGGAAATACGTAGAAACATACCTCAATCAATAACTATTAGTTGTTAAAAAAATAAATAAAAAAGGATAATTAAATTTAGGGGTAATTCAGCAGATTCCAGGTTGACTAAAGGCATTTTGTTGCCAAAATATAAAATACATCCAACTAGATCAGTCTTGCGGAGGTAGTATTTTCCAAATGTTAAGCTTTAAAATGGCATTCAAATTGCCAAAAATGTATTCCACTGGTTAATGTCAAGTAGTTTAACCAGCTTAACACTATGATCACGGCACATAAAATCCTCTTGGGCACGTACAGATGACATAATTCCACAAACCATGGACTCCCTCAGGTGTGTACTGGCAGGTTTCATCTTTCTGTAAGAGTTTCAATTTACTTTTAAAAAGTAGGCTTCAGCTCTCTGCAACTTCTTTGGGAGTTTTCTTCACCTCAGCCTTACACAGCTACATCCACTCATGAGTAATCCAAATGAATGGCATCTACACCTATCCATGCTAGGTTCCACATCAGTACATCCATCATGGGGTATCCTACTGCATACATCCAGGAGGTTAGATCCCATTTACGCAGCCTTCATATTTCTTCATGGCAATCAAAAACCAGATTAGCTCCACAAACTTTTGATGATTGCTGGTGGTTTGGATCCTCAGTGTTCTTGCAAAGTCTTCTTGGTATAGCTTCCATATTTTGGGACAAACAGTGGCTGTGATTAATCTCACCCTAAATGATTAAATAGCCATGGAGATAAACACTAATCTGTCTTTCTTTGGGTGTGAGACGAATGTAAAAATCTTCTATCCACTTGTTCATAAAGTAAATCCAGACAGGGCCGTATCCACAGATGCAAAAATTAGTATTCCGACCATCAACTGTTGCCAAGAGAAAAAAAATGACAACCCAAGATGGAAGGTCCTTGACGTGATTATGCATTACCTGTAAAGATTCTTCAGAGAAAAGTGCATCCTTCAAAGTAGGGATTTACTTCCATCTTCAAACGACTCCAAGGACCCAAAAAAATCACTGTTAGATCCCATATTTTAGAGAAAAAACGTTTAAAAAATATCCAAAAGTTCCCGAGGTAGTTTCCCACAAAAATGGAATAAATCCAAAACTCACTTGGATATTCCTCACAGATGTAATATCCACACCAGATGTCAAACCTTGAATTATAGTTACCTTACCAAATGATATTGTGTAGGTAATATACTTAGATCCAGTGGGAATGGCAAGTCGATTATGATGAAAAGTGGAATAATCCCTAAATTACCTTTGTGTAACCACCTTGAGGCATCTATCTCTCACGAATAACCCCGCTATGTGTTTAGGTCTTACACCCATCCAATACCTAGAATCCCCTGGATTTTAAGGGGAGGCCGTGTCCACTTACCCATCTATTCTCCGTTCATAACGTCCTTCTCTGGTGTGAAGGGACACAGGTGGGCCAAACACTGGACCAACTGTTGCCCTAGAGAATCCTGTAACGTCTCGACTGCTCGAGGGAGAGCTGTCTTCGAGGCCCCGAACAGCACTAGGGACGGATCCGGGCTCATTGTAGTCAGTCCGCAGGTCCCTGTCTCCCATTTTGTTGACAGCATTGTGAGCCTTCTGCGCACTTTTGATATCCACAAAATCCACAAACGCTGCAACACCACCCTCTGACCCTCGCTTCCGCAGAACTTTAACACTCTCCACGCGCCCATACCTGAGAGGAAATTACAATGAAAACAAAAGAGGAAATTATATACAAACCAGCTAAAAATAGGATGAGTGCAACCATTTTTTTTTCATGCCAAAGTCTGGTAAATCAAGAGAAGAGACACTAATATGATGATCGTAAAAGTAATTATTCAGATGCAACTATGTGCTACAATACGTTTCCACTAGTTTCCTTCTCAACCACTTAGCAGGATTAAACTCCTACAGTCATGTTTGCAATTATTACACTGGATGACTATACTTCGATTTGCAAGTATTGTTGGCAGGATTTTCTGAACCTCACACGTGTCAAACATCCATGTTTGACTATGAAAAGCAACATCTTTAAAAACACAGATGTCAACAGACCACTTGTAACGTGGTACCAGTCTGACTGGGGATGGATGTATTGATTGTGGATCAGATTTGCTCGGCTGGACTTCACATTAGGTCGCAGACGGTGAAGTCATGTAACGTTACATAGTCTTAAATGATTTACGTGACCGACGGAGAGGCTGCAAGTTAAGGCTATCAGCTCTCATTAAATCCAAATTAGTCTCTGACTGACGGGGCCAAAAACGTCACACTTTACATGTAACTTGCAAACTTTCGAGACAACGAGTATCTCAGCCGAGTTCGGTTGAACGTGTTTAAGAATAGTGATGTCTGCTTCGTCAAGCCGCTCAACAACTTGGTAACCTCGGATTATCAGCACCGTGGGGCTCGCTGTTTGTGGCTTTTCTACATTTCGGTTTTTCTCCAACAACAATGTCGATAGGACAAATAATAACACGGTGGTGACGACGGTTCGAGTGACGAGCATGAGTCATCTGGTGTTGTGTGCCCTGCTGCCCAGCTAACATTAGCGTCCCTTTGGCTCGTACGATCATGAAAACGTCTCCACTTCCCACAAAATGGTCGGTTGGTTGGGTGTTAGCTCGGTGGCTAGCACAACTAGCTACCCGCCTATTGGCGTTAGCGAAAGTTAGCTAAACATTACAAATTGTACCCGTGTGCATTTAAGTGCTTCTGTTGTATGCATGTCGCCTCTGTGGATGCCACCGTGTTGTGAGAATTCAAATGCACCGCACAACAAACACACTGACTAGTAAAACTTAAAAATGCTAACGTTAGCGGTGCTAGCATTGGTCGCAGGCTACGCGGCTAACGGTGGAGCCGCAGCTAGCCCGCGCTGCTCCGCCGACAGCGGATCCCTCTTGCGTAACCTACCGTTTGAAATGCTCCACAATTTTCTCCTCTCGGACATGTTCGGGTAAATTTCCCACCCAAAGGTGTCTGGTCTCCCGAACCATTATGCGCTATCCTTCCCCCCTCCACACACATATGATCGGGCACGTTTCTAATCCCTGCCGGTCGGAGGTCCGCCTGAACAAAATGAACGACGGTGGATTCCGTGAGCGATGAGGCCCGGTGGCCGATGCCCGTGTAGCTTTAGCTGCGGCGTCCCCGAGCTTATTCGCGGGAGCGCGCGTCGGCCTCGCTCTTGGCAGGTCTGGGTGCGAGCGAGGTGCGCGGCCCCGGTGCACCAGTGACAGTGAGTGAGCACGCGATGTCTTCAAGAGGATCAGACACAGCGCACGAGCTCGATTTTGTCTGCAACGTCACGAGACGGCGATCAACGTCATCGATTAGTGTTATCGATTATTGTCAGCAGCAGCAGGCGATCCAATCATTTTCAACGTATCAGTGCTGGATGCAAAGTGAACTGTTGCGTCATAGCTCTCTGTGAACATGTTGACAAGCAGCTTCGACCAAAACTATGAAGGACAAACATGACACAACTCCAGAAGAATACACAAAACAATGATTAAATAAACACACTTCAGATTTTAAAAAGTATATCTCTGTATTTCCGCATTCATTTTTTTTTTTACATTTATTTATTATTTCTACATTTATTCATTCTTATCTTTTTTTTATATTTGGGGCCTGAGGTGAGTCTGGTTAACCACTATTTGTTAGTAGTTTGATAACTTATTTGATTGTGCAGTTTTCTAAATTGTGTTGTGTTTTATAAGTTAAGATAAAATCTGGGTAAAATCAGCCCTCTTCTCCAGTATCAGAGTACTGGTTGGTCTGAGTCTCTGTGTATGAGGCTGTCGCGTGTATTGTGTATATGATGGGAACATTCAGGCCAATACTGAAATGTGCCCAGGGGCTTCCAGTCAGGTTAAACAACAGCCTCAGTTTGAGGGTTGTGGTCACAGTCACTCAATGTTAAGGAATTTTTTTCAAGCCCAATCAATGTTTTTATAGCATTGTATGTTTTAAACTGTACACTTAGGAAGATGAAATCCAGCTAATGTTTGTCATTTTAGACAAATTAAAAAGATAACTTGTCATAAAGAACATGCCAACCTTTTTGACTTGACATAACATCACTTTTTAATTTAGGAAACCTAATATTTACAATTATTACATCCAATTCAACTATGAAATAAATAAATTAAAGTGATTATACCAGACCAAGTCAGTAAGACCTTAGCCGAATTCAACTTTATAGTTTTCCAAAAAGAATAATGTTCTATATCATCATTGAAACGTTAACTAGTCTTACTTTAAAGACCAAAAGATAATGATGAAACAACAACTGCAATATTTACCTTGGAAAATAAAAGAAAGGAAAAAAATGGAAGTGTGGTGAATAGAAACTTACACAGCAAATTTACTTGTTTTCAGTACAAAAAGTTTTAATTAATGCTTTTAATAAACAGACATATAATTCAACAAATAATTCATTTGACATACAGAACATAAATAACCAAGTAATTCAGCTGGGATCCAAATGACACTTTAAAACTGTAAAGTCCAGATGTGATCAGTTCACTGCTGCTAAAACAAAATACAGGCTCTGTGGTTGAGACAGGATCTTTGTGTGTTCAACAAATGGATGTGATCACATTCAAAAGTACAGGTCCATAATGAGTGGTTAAGAATCACTTATTGTGTTTTAAAGAAACAAAATTTCACATTAAAATGTCTATATTCAGTTTTGTAAATGTATCTAATGCAATTTATTCAATTACCTCGGTTGAAGTTTCTGCATCTTCCAGCACAGAGGTCTTCACTGCTCTCATAAGGAAAAAACTTTCCTTTTGTGAATGTAGTGAACATGTCAACCTGGTTTTTGCATTTTACAAAAAGATTGAATTTCACTGTGGTTTGTATTACTACGCAATTGTGAATTAAATTGTAATGTTTCTGATCTTGGTACTTATCGATAGCGTATGTGTGACTTAACAAATCTAATGCATGTTGAAGCCTGGTTTCAGATAAAATATATTATTTTACTTTTATATATATTTTTGGTTTTTTTTTTTAATATAAAGTTTTTTGTTTATTATAAAGGATTAATGTGATAGAGAAACAGTATACGAATTAAGACTTTGAAATATTCAAATAATTATTGCGTTAAGTCTGTTGCATAAATATATTTGGTGCATTTTGTAGAGTTTATTGAGTGCAAAATTATCAAGTATAAAAGAGGAATACGATGGTCTTCAGAAAGTATGATATGTTATAAAAATGATAACCAGATTTCATTATTGTAAAACAAAACAATAACGTTAGTGTGACATTCACATGCCAGAGTCTTAAATGCCCATGCCTGGACTCGTGGCCCTTTTTCCATCAGCTGCAGCTTGTGGCGTTAGTGCTGAGCAGGTACCAGGTTCATGTGGCAGGATTTGCAGAGCATCCTCCCGTCCAGAGGATAGCAGCCGTGCTCGTTTGGTTCAGGAGAGAGTTGAATGACACAGACCTGCACACAATGTGACAAGCTGATTGACTGAGGGTGATTAGTGTGCGTCTGTGTGTTTGCCTACTTGTCAGTGTGTCCATACAACACATAGTTTGCACACCTACCTCACATCTGTAGCAGTTCTCATGGTAGGAGCGTCCCAGACATTCAACAGTGAAGCTGTCAGTACCATCCTCTTTTGGAATAATTAGGTGGCTACAGGAGCAACACTTTGGAGCATATTTCCTTCATGGACATTATTTTAGAGAAAAAAACGATATTAGTAGAGGCCCTTTAATTTGTATAGCACATTTCACCACAGATGAAGTTAAAACTACTTTACACAAGATGAAGATATACACCAAAAAGAACTATAAATAGGAAAATAAATTCAGTTATTATATCATTTTAAGTATCTTTATTATTTGTGCATAGGTGTGTTTGTGTGAATAATTTTTAACTCGTATACCTGTAGTAGTCCTGGAGGCAATACACTTCTCCAACTTCTCCCTGAGCGAACGCCTGCTCTCCAATCTTCTGTTTACATGTTGTGCAGGTGAAACAAGAAGGATGGTACGCTCGCTCAAGGGCGCGGATCACATGGTCTGTGATGACCTCGCCGCATGACCAACAAAGCTCCAGACTGGCCTGAGAGACAGAAATAAATTCTCAATAGAAAACATCTCTATATTCCAGGATGATATTAACATTTTCCATTATTCAACTACTTATGATTGATTGACATTTTGCAAAACATAACGTTGACAATAAGGTTATGTTTTCAGCCGTGTTCATTTGTTTGTCAGAAAAATTACACGAAAACAACTGAATGGATTTCCACAAAACTGTGTGACGGTTGCGGTATCTGTCGGCAAAGAACCCATTAAATATTGATGCACGTCCAGGAAATGGTGTTTTTCAACATTTTGACCGAAGAGAAAATTCATGGAACCCTGCACTTTTACGAAACTGATATCTACGAGTGTGTGACATTTGTTGCAACCTGACTGAATTTATTAATTGGGTCTTGGCGGAGGTTTGCGCTCTATTGAGTGCCATTCTAGTTTAATTCGGTTTTTCTTTCCAAGAGGCCATTGGCTTCATTTTAGCACAGAATAAAAGTCAACATTTACCACTTACATCACAATAAACACATAGAATTTTACACCACAGTCAGCTCAAGTTGTGATTACACCATGTAATTATGACATAACACTGACTCTGATAGCAGGTGACACAATGTTGAATGTGCTGGATGAATTTCAAGAAAATGTCATGTCTGTGAAAGTAGATTGATGCTGGATTGAAAGTTAGAGAAACTAAATCGCAGTTTAAATGTAAACACTACTATAGTCTTGGTTCATGTAAATCATAAATTACTTAAAGAAAATGAGGGTGAATATCATTGATATGGTCCTTTTACAAGGGCGGCTGTGGCTTAGCAGACTGAGCAAGTTGTCCACTGAACAGAGGGTTGGTAGTTTGATCCCATTCTCCCCATTCTGCATATCAAAGTGTCCTTGGGCAAGAAACTCTGTCCTCTGATGACTGCCGGCAGCGTATTAGTGATGTGTAATAGAGACAGTGCCCACATAGATGCACTGTATGAATGTGTGTGTGAATGGGTGAATGGTAAAACTCTACTATAAAGTGTTTTGAACCATCATCAAGACTAAAAGCACAATATAAATACAGACCATTTATCATGTGGTGGAAACTGAATGGACTTGGACCTACCTGGTAGCAGTCTTCACAGAGCGGGATTCCTGACTTGTTGTAGTACTGTTTACCAGCCAGGGGAAGGTGACAGGATCTACACTGGAAGCAGGCGTCATGGTAAGTCCTGTTCAAGGCCTCGATCGCAGGTTCAGAAAGAGCCACGGGTTTCCGACAGAAGCCACACACCTCTGTGTCGGATACAAACATCCAATGTCAGAGCAGGTTATAGTCGTGTGTGTGTGTGTCTGTGAGTAAATAAAGATGATGTTACCTTTACTCTCCTCACATGCGTCCTGGCCATTGTTATGGGATTGTTCACCTCGGTTTAACCCACTAGATGGTGTTCTTGTTTCCACCTTTAATGTAAAACACTTTATTAATGTAAAACCTAAAGGCTGAACTGGGACACATTTCATGCTCTTGTTTGGGTTTGGCCTCATTGGATAAACCACAAGTTTGCGATGCTTGGTTTTGACTACAGGGTTTGTGTTTGATGCTGAAAGGAAAGAGGATAAAGAGTTGTTCTGTGTGGTTACAGGTTGAAACATAAACGTCAGCCGCCACAATCAGGACTGCACTGCAATGATTTACAGTTTACATTTCATTGTGTGTTTGGCTTTTCAGAGTTTTTATTCTGCTTTTGTTGCCTTTTTAAACGACTTGCTCCAAACATTTCACTTTTCATTTGACTGTTTCTAATCACGAGGACTTTAGTGCAGACACAGATTCAGATTATCCTTGAACTTTTGTCGCACGAGTAAAAAATTGCAATCACTTCTTTTGCTAAAAAAAACCAACCTAATATTGGCCAAAGTCCTGTGAGAATCGTAGTCGAGTAAGCTCATAATGTATCAACCAAACAGTCTTTACATTCTCTGTGTTTAACGTGGGCTTTTCTAATACAGGGCACCTGAACCACCCGAAAAAGCTGCAAGTTCTTCCGAAACAAGGAAGTTGAAATTAATTAACTCCGCAAAGGAGGTTATTTTTTCTTCAGTGTTAGCAGGATTACGCAAAAACTACCAAACCGATTTTCATGAAATTTGGTATGGGATAGAATGCATTACATTTTGATGTGGATCCAGTTCAGGGGGGGGGATCTATGATTTTTTTTTGTGTGTGTGTGTTTTTCAACATTTTCCTTGATTCACAGAGAATAACTCATGGATCTTGATGATTAAAATCAGACATGTTAAGTTGACTGATATTTGTGAGTGTGTGCAAATTGGTGTTGATCCAAATAAAAATACAGATCTGGTGAATTTAAATGTGGTTTCAGAAGGCGACTGTCGGACCTTGGCGGAGGTAAACATTCAAGATTAATCTATAAAGCATTGAAAATATTGTGCTATGCATCTTACAGTTTCTACACAGAGACTGGGGCTGAAAATATTGGAGCTACAAGTGTCTTATAAAGTTATCAGCAGACTGGAAAGTGCTCTGTTTGTGCACAGTTCATAAAGTTTCTTCTGATCTTTTATCCACAGCTGAAGCAACAGCTGTTTTTTCCCTCATAATGTAGTTTGCAGATGATTCTTTACAACCACTGCAGAACATAATACACTATCTGTAAAAGCTGTGGAAAGTTGTAATCTTTCACTGTGGTAAATTATATCACTTGTCTACTTCAAGAGAAATTGATCAAAGGAAATTGGATCAGAGGTTTAAGACAGTAAATGACATCAGTGATATGAACATAAAGATGTGTGTGATGAAAATACGGCTGATATTTAGCGGCAGTGTGTGAGAGAGAGGTCTGCATACCTCTTTGTTGTAAAGCGGCTGCTGGCCTGGGGTCAGAGGGTGTGAGAGAGGCGTCTGGGCAGGTGGTGGTGGAAGTGCTGAATCCTCAGGGAGCGCTGCTCTCTGAGGGGAAGGCCGCGCGGCAGCTGGAGGGGGAGGATGAGGAGGAGGAGGAAGGCACTCTGACAGCAAAAAGACATTGTCACTTTGTAGTAACATACACAGAAAAATTGTGTAAATAGTTTCCAGTAAGTGCGGAAATTTCCTGAAATAAGGGAAATTCAGGATAATGTAGACCTAACAAATGTAAATACATATTGTCAACATACAGTGTAGACTGAAGCTCGGAGAGACGTGTCTTCTGAACATGTTTCATACAAATAACAACCATCTTACATGTTCCAAAAACTGTTAATTGCTGGTAATACTTTTTTCTACCCTAATAACATAAATATATTTACAGAGCCTAGAACATTCATGTGAGTAGGGGAGAATATTTCCAGTTTAATGCGCTGGAAGATTTCACAGCATTGGCATTACACTATTATAACACTGTGGTAACCATGATGGACACAAAAGGATCATAGCTGATGCAGCATAACCAGGCATATCTTTCCCCCCAACTTCTTCTTCTTCTTTGTCATAACCTGGCATCTAAATTACCCACAATGCAGCTATTGTAGCTACACACGTTATCTCCCTAAGCCACTAGCCTCAAACAGAGATGAGTAGCATGCAGGCTACTGAGGTTTGAAAGCTCAATGGCTTTATATCATTTGCCAAGGAGGTTGTGTTTTTACCTCTGTCTGTTGGTTTGTATGTAAGCAAGATTATGCAAGAACTACTGACTGGATTTCCACAAAATCTTGGGGATGGGAATAGAACATGGAAGCCGAGGAACCCATTATGGTGCAGATTCAGACAAGGGGGCGGTTTCGGGAAGATTTATCATTATCTTTTACGTAGCCATTTTTAACATTTATACCATTGTCCCAGCACATATGCAGAAATCTCAATGAACAAAATCAGGCATATTTAGGGGACTGAAATCAGTTAGTGTGTGAAATTTGGTTGGGCTTGATTGTCGGGCCTCGGCAGAAGTTTGTGAAATACTAAGTCACATTCTAGTACTTGAAATGTTTTCACATATCTAATAGTGTTGTCCAACCTCTGTTAAGTATGTATAAAATCAGTGGAGTTCAGACATCTTGCAATACAAAGACAGAAAAGCATAAACCCTTATTGGTATTTGTGGAGGACCCCAAAAGTGCAGATATTGATCATGTATGAACGGGGAATCCCACCACCTCAACAGAGGATCAAAAAAAAGAACTAGTATGCAAAAGCTGTTGTCATGTACCTGCAGCACCTCTGTGGTCTTCTTTCTTTGCCCTGGGTCCAGTCTGTGCAGGTTTGGGACTCTGAGGGCCTGAAACGTGGGTCAAGGCTCCTGCATGACCCCTGTCTTTGCTGCTGTGAGACTCAGCTGAAGAGAGGACGTCTTCTTTCCTGTGTCTCAAGACGGGGACACTTTCACTTGGGCTAACTCGCACAGCTGTGTGCTGTTTGTCTCTAGCCGGGGAACTGTGGGCTTGGAGGGTGGGCTGCTGCTGCTGTGTCACCGTGGCTCGGTAGGGGGATGCCAGAGTGATAAAGACGGAGGACACCATCCTCTTTGGTGGAGCTGCTGATGCCATGACTGTATTCAACCCACACACAGTCTAACAGGAAGAAAGCACAGTGATTATCATGACTCAATACCGCTCGTAACATTTATTGTTTTACAGACTTGTTTAACAGGACAATCCTAGGATCTTACGTGACCCTTTTAATCAGTAAGAATAAGAATAAAACATAAATAAGGAACATTTTTCTCTTTCACCACAAGAATATTTAATCTGAGCGTCTTAGTTAACTTTGTGGGAGCTCTCACTTTCACAATACAGAGGGAAATGCACAAACTCACATCCCTCTTTACCTATAAACTCTTGTTCATTTACAATAAACTCTTGAATCTTGAATCTATGATGAATGGTTATAGAGGCAAAAAGCACAAATCTGAGTTATCTGTAACCCCCTCACCATGGCTGTGAGCTACCATTACCTACCTGGGAGAAAGTGTGGTTTGAAGATGTCTCTCTCTCCCTCTTTTCCTCTCTCTCTCTCCTTCTCCCTGTTCTGTGTCTCTAAACTTTTGTTTTCCCTCCTGTGTGCTGCCACAGTGAGAAGACTTTACTCCGGCAGAGAGGGCGACTATCTGCAGAAGGCCACTCCTTTTCCTCCTGCACCTCCCTTCCCAACTCTCTCGTCCGTCGACCCCTCCTCCCTCCCCTCTTTGGTCGAATGAAAATACCACCTCCCTCCCGACCGTAAAAGGTGAACAGTTAATCTCGGGCAAAGTGCAGTAAAAAAAACATGACACATTCATCCACTATGAAATCTCACACACACACACACACACACACACACACTGGCATGCATGCACTCAGACACATACTCATGCAACTGTTGCAATCCAGCCAAGCAAACAGACTGACCTTCAACAAATGTAATAACGCCTACTGTATCATCAAGTTTCTCCAAAGGCTTTCACCCTTAAATAGACAAGCATAGACAAACAGAGCCACCTCCCACTTCTTTATCTTTGTGCATGCCAGCAGGATGTGACTGTACCTGCCTTTTCTACCTCGAGTGGCCCTCTTTCTCTCTCCCCTGTGCAGCTCTGCCTTATTGTTCTGTCAGCTTTATTTTCCCTACCTCCCTCATTGAGTCTGCCTCCTTTTTTCTTCTCCCTCTTTCTCTTTCCTCCCTTCCCCCCACTACATTATATCAGTCCAGCCTTGACTTACTATCAGCGTGTCATGGCATTGCCTCCATTGGCTCCTCACTGACGTGCAGAGCCCAGCACACTGTCTGATTATATGGGTTGGACTTCATCAGACTCTCCTGATCAGGCTTTTTATTGTTCTGCTCTACAGGAGCAGCAGCATTACAGGGCAATGAATCACGGCATTGTGCAAGAGGAGATGTTGGTATATTAGGAGAGGTGGGGGGGGAACAGTGTGTGATGTCTGTGAGAGCCATGAAAAAGCTGCTTTGTTGTTTTTGCCGCTCTCCACCAGAATGAGTCTGAGTGGTATCAGGCCTGCTGATCAGCAAATATTGTGTTCGGTTTCCGGGGCTGAACCTTGTGAGGTCTACTGTCTTTCCGAGAGTCAAAATGAGGATGGTGTGAGCTGAAACGAAAGTTTCCTGATCGAGGCTGAGGAATGTGTGAGAGGGGGTTAACAGGAGACGGAGATGAGGAGAGTGATGGGGGTCTCTGTTGTTCCAGCTCTGTGGAAAGGAATGCTGCAGTGATGTCACGGCTGCAGGAGGGAGCATGCCTGCTGATGACACAATCCCCAGACCTCCACGCTCCGCCCATCTCACAGCCACAATCCTCATTAAACCCTCTGAACCTCTTCACTGCCTCTAACAGCACGACTTTCCATTTGACTCACCACCATCACATTATGTGTCTCTACTTCAGTGTCAGTGGATGTGCAGACAGAGAATTGCATGAATGGAGGGAAATGAACGGAAAGCAACAGGAAGAAACACAGGATAAAGGAAAAACAATGACGACTGAATGTTCACAATCACGCTTGATGCTTTTTTGTAAATGTAAACATCTGCAGCGATGTTAACAACTGTACTGAAAAGAAATACTTCTGATGAAAATGTATTTTTTCAAACTGCTTTTGGTAAAAGTTAGACTAGGACTTCAGCAATTAGGCTATAATGGACTCTGAGAAACAACCTCAACAGAGGTCGAAATGATTTTCCTTTTAGTCCCAAGGGAGGGTAAAGCTCAGGAAATGTGGATCCTACATTTCCCATGATGCAACTGGATAATGTTTTCATTAAACTCCCCTGCCACCAACATGTCCACCCACACATCCAGCTTAAAATGCAGACTCTCCAGAGTCACAGAAGATATAATACATGTATTTTAGTGGTAGTAATAGTATATTGTTTTTACAGAGTGATCTGATATCCTTTGTAAAATTGACGGAGTCCACCTTCACTTTGTGACATCTCAGTGACTTTCTTTCAATCAGACAAGCTACTTCAGTATCCTCTGCTGAAACTTTTTAAAAAGCATTTCATAAAATAGCTTTTATCAGACATTTGTTTAATTACATTTGTTTTATTACTTTATTTGTTTTTTTTTTACTATACAGCTTTTAACCAAACATTTTTGTTATATTGCTTCATTTTATCCACTGTTGTGATATAGAATATGTTTCAAACCTGACGTTGAATTAATGTGTTGGTTATTTACTATTTCCCAATTTCCATAAGGGCAGTTATCAATAAAGTATTTCTGATTCTAATTGATTCAAATCTTCTGATAACACTATTGGTTATAATACAAGAACCAAAACAGCAGCAGTGATTTGGAGCACAATTTAGGAGAGGTCACAATAATCATTTTATTAAGTAAAGTAGAATATCAGGGTAATATTTGAGGTAGTGATGAGGTAGATCTCCGGGACACTATCAGCTGTCGTCTGATGTTGGTTTCCTTTTGACTTCAAACGTTTTGCGACCAGAGATCTGCTCTTGTTTTCTCGGGCTTGTTTCTTCTTCTTCCTACAAACGGAGCATGACAAATAAACATCTCATTTTCACATTTCTCAAGAATACTGACACCTAACAGTTATATACTGAACATAGAGCAATGGGAAACATGCAACATATAGTCTTTGACTGGTAAGGATTTATTTATACAGACCCTTGACACGGCCTGCAGCAGGTCCTGAGAGGGCAGCAGACAGGCTGCTTCTCCCAGGAAAGAGATGAGGATGTGCAAGACGTCAGACCAGTTGCCCACTGTCAGCATGAGCACCAGTAAAGCTCCCAGTCGCAGCACGGCCGTGTGCCAGAGGGCCTGCGCTCCCGTCTGCCGATTCTGATCAGCTGCATAAAATGAAAAGAAAAAAAAGTTACACAAAAATGCTACAAGGTCTTGTGCTTAAGTCTTTTCTGAGATATGGATGGTTTTTGGTTTTATATGTATTAGGTTTGTTTATTTGGTATATTTAAGGTCTCTTATACTCTAATATAAGTTAGTTTGTGTATTAGTGTTAGTTGTCTTTGTATTATTTGCCGCAGTGCAAGAATAACAATACGTTTAAAGAATCTGTTATCATTTACCTCAATTGTATTGGATTTGGCTGCAATGCTGTTTACCCCTGAAACTGTTTTGTGGACTCATACACTTCACCCACCCCTCCATTGGCATAGTGGTGAGTAGATAATGAGTGAATTTTCATTTTTAGGTGAACTATCCCTTTTAGTTTATCTAATCTAAGATTTTTACTATCTCCTTAAGAACCATTTCATTACCCACACTCCCCTGACCATCACCTTGAATGTAAATAACCAACACGGTGTAGCAGAGTGTCAGTGGAGTCCAAAACTTCAGAGCATCCTTCTGGGACAGGAAGTGGTCATATACTGTGGCAAAGGAAGCCACAGTTGCAAAAGCAAAAGCCAAGACAACCGCTCTCTGCAGTGAGGTCAGTATGGTGTGTCCTGAGGTCAGGAGGGTGATGCATTTCCCACAGTAAGGCTCTGTGCTATGCAGCGGGTAGTGTCTAGCCACATGGCTCCACAGACTGTGGCTGACACTTGCCAGTGCCCAGCTGATCGCAGCTGCCAGGAACAAGTTTAGGGAGCTGTGTGGAGCCCCCTGATGGAGGAAGACCAGAGCACAGGTGAAACAGCAACCAAGGGAAAACTGGCACTGGAGCAGGAGGAGGTACAGGCCTCGGCCATGGGCATCCTGAGTAAAGACATATTGAAGCATGGATGAAAATGAGTCACATCAGTGTTAGAAGGATTCATATGTTGAACACAAGAACAAACAACTGAGAGTATCTCCTGAATTAAATGTAAATAAGACATAATCAGCGCTTTCAGGTGCTCTGTACGTCTGTTTGAGGAACTCACCAGTCCTGCTGATGCCCAAGAGGAAGCCGCTCGGAGAGAAAACTCCAGCACTATGAGAGAGGAGACCCTGGAGCCCACCAGAGACAGGACGAGCGTCAGGGACCAGAACTGGAGGGCTGTTCTCCAGTTCCCTCTCAGAGGATTGACGGGTGACGATGACCTCTGCTTACTTTCAGTTTCAGAATCACTGTGTGGAGAGAAACACAGAGAATATTAACTCAGAAACCTGCTCTTAAAGGTTCACTACATTTTCCTCTTTCTTTTCTCCACAATAAACTCACCTGCATGTTTGAAGGAAATAGTAAACTCTCATCAGACTGCACAGCACTGATATTGCACATGCACCCACAAGACCTTTGATAACAAAAAAATATGTTATATGTTAAAAAAAATGTCCTAACTTTGCAGGATTAAGGATTTTGAGGAAAACAAATAGGAACTATATTGCCACAAGGAAGATTTACACATAAACTCACCTTGAAGAAAACAGTCAATTGGGGTGTTTGAATCAAAAGGCATCCATTCAGAAGTCCCCAGGATCCAGGAGAAGGGGAGAAACATGTTTGTTTCACACAAAAAACACTATGATCTCTCACACATGCTACTACAATCTGTTCAGCAAAGACCAACAAGTCAGTTTGTGCTAAGTTCCTGTGAGTCAAAGCTTTGGTAAAGTGTGTGAGTGTGCTCCACAGTTAAGCTCCAAAGGTCAACTTTGATTTGACTGTGTTTATCTTGTCTCGTCATTTCCTGATGAATAGGACTGAATGTCCTCCAAACAGATGATTAGGTTTACAGACCAATCAGACACCTTTTCAGAATAAAATCAGTGTTTACAATGTCACTTAAGATATCATGTATCACAAAAAGAAGCAGCATTTGTGCCTAAGCGGACACAAAAACACATTTATACAAGATATTTCATACAAGAAAATGTTTTTATTATTATTATTCTCATTTTTATAAACAGCTGTTCAAAGGATTCAAGTTCCCTTGTTTTAAATAAAAACCTCAAAAATCAAATGGCATTCTTGGTGACAGTAAATACAAAATATTCCCATCACGTTTTTTTTCTTTACATACAACAAAGGCAACAAGAGGTATGTATTAAACCACAACACGTTACAGCAGCCACACTGGATTATAAACATGGAATAGACACTTTTTAATAATCCAGATTTGTTCTTGTGCTTCGTTAAATTGCTCGAGACATAAACAGGAGGCCTTTCTCTCATTCCAGTGTGATCCACAGAGAAATCGCTTTTTGCATTTGAGGTATTTTGAGGCAAAAACCTGATAGTTTGTCGACAGCTTCAAACATATATATTGGAGAATTTTGATAGTAATTCTGTCAGAGTCTGTGCAACATGTGTCCGTCTTCTGTATTTGTAGGTCAAGCCGACATCCTGACTTCCTGGGAGACAAATGCTCTCTGAGAGGAATTATTTGACATTTTGGGAAATGTGCTTATTCACGTTCTGACGGAGAACATTGATACAGCACTCGTGTCTCCATCCAAACATTATCTATCCCGCTCATCCTTTGAGGGTCACGGGGGAGCTGGAGCCAATCTCAGCTGACATTGGGCGGGAGGCGAGAGACACTGGAGAGGTTGCCAGTATCGCAGGGCCAACATATAGAGACGAACAATCCTTCATGCTCACATTCACATCACGGCCAATTACTCTAACCACGATCTGAACTGTCTTTGAACTATGGCAGGAAACGGGAGTACCTGGAGAAAACCCATGCAGACATGGCGAGAACACGCAACACAGAAAGAACCGGGAACCTTCTTGCTGTGAGGCGACAGTCACCCTGCACAGTTCATATAAAAGTACAGCATAAGGACTGGAAACAAAGCGACTTATCTACCCTGGCTCTGACTGCTGTACAGACATGACAGTGGTATCACTAATCGTAGAAATGTCATTTGTCTTTTATTCACTGATGGACCACTCCGACAGCTCTAACTGAGTCCAGCCGTTGCATTTGGGTAGTTTTAGCTCCTCTCCTGGCTCTGGTCGACTCCATGATGCCTCATCAGGTCCCAGAACACCATGCTGAGCACTGTGTGTGGGGCCAAACGCAGGAAGACTGGGCCCATGCCCTTGTACAACCCCAGCAGACCTTCAGCTTGGCACACCTTCAGCATACAGTCAGAAAACCCATGGTACAGACGTCCCTGAGAGGCACAGAAGGAAAACAACAAGCTTTGGTCCTATAGTGCGTGTTTACATATTAAACTTAATCCCATTAAACCAAGATTGAGCACAAAACCCAAATTTGATGAGATTATTTAAACTCACCCGACGAAACTCATCGACAGGCTGGTTGTAGAGCCTCGTGCTAATGACGTCAAATGGCGTCATGCTGATGGCCACGGCGACGCCGCTGATCATGGCAGCGATCAATGTCGTGAGCCATCTGTTTGGACTGAGCCACTGGAAAGAAACAAAGAATCTGAGGTGTAACTGGAATTTGACTTCTGGCTGACAGCATGACGGAAATTGTTGTAGAGTACATGTGCAAATAGTACAAATGTCAGCGGCTCATCACATCTACCTGGGAATGTGACACCCAGTCCTTGGCCGAGGTGAAGGTCGCCAGCTGAGCAGCTGATCCCACCATGACTCGCGGCACGGCCCCGTTCACACCCCTCCAGAGACCAATCAAACCTTCTCTTCTATAGATGGAGACGAAGGCATCAGACACTCCCTGAAATGACAAAATAAAACAAAATGTGAAAAAGTTATTGGAAGCAGCAGATATTAGTGTCTAATAACAAAGTGTGTGTTTTACTATTGTGTAATAGTAATACATGGGTTACAAATATAATATTTTCATCCTTTTGTGAACAATTTGCTGTTTAAAACCTTTTCCTGGATATCACCCTGAGTCATGTGAAGAAGTCTCCTTACTAGAGCCTGACCGATTTATAGGTTGGTTATAGGTAATGTCATCCAATATGAGCTGTTCACAGACATTTATGTTCGCTGATATGCACTGATTAGAAAAAAACATTTATTTTACAGAATAAACGATGCAGAAAGATGTGCATTTATGTTTATATTTCACATAAAGGAATCTTCATTCAAGTTCTTTATATTTGGTCATATTTGAGTTTTATGGTTTAAGCCTCAATGACATTTATTCATCAAAAGGGTTTGATAATGAAATCTTAGGAGGAATTGCCAGTTTTTTGTTGTTTTCCCCCAAAATATCATGTCAGAAAGTTATTACTCCCTAATATTGGTATCAGCATCTTTTGTGAATAAAAGTGTATCACATGCAAATTATAGACACTAAACACCTGTTTCATGTCTATACGATGAGGATTTTTTTTATCCTAAACCTGATGTTCTTCTAAGAATGTGTTGGAAATAAAGTATGAAATGACGTATGAAATGTATGAAATAAATTAACAAACAAAAAACAGAAAATACTCATGAGAAGCTGTGGAAAAACTGAAATTTATATGATGACTTTATAAAAGATGATGCATCATCATTGATTAAGCACCCAAACCTGGACCGACTGCAAAAATAAAATACCACAGTTACTTTAGCTGCGATGAATGATATATAAAAATAAAATACTGAAATGGTTCACTATGTATTTCTTGAAAACTTGCAACTGAAGCATCTGAACACATAGTATGAAATGACTCCAGATGAAAACTTGTCTTCATGTGTCTTACCAGATGGTTATGCTGGTGACCGACTGCTATGGCTTGCACAGTTTGAGCTTGGAGATGAGTCTTCACCTGTAAATAAAATACACCACACAAGGTTTAAGGAGTTTTCAGGTTTATACATCACACTATACTTTAACAGCTCCCTTAAATTCTCGACAAAATCCTTCATGTTTGTTGGGACCAATAGAAAGACACATTAACTGTTGATTTCCCTCTGAATCCACATTATCTCGGCTAGTTACCGGTTTCTAGCCCTATTTGTTGTAGAATAGCAGCTGAAATCCTACTACCCCACTAAAGCAAATTGAAATCCGCTAGATCCAGTTTTTTTATTTTGATCGGCACCAAATTGCACACACTCATAGATATCAGTCCCCTAAATGTGCCCGTTTTGTTGTTTTAACAAGGCTCATCATTTATTCCCTGGGAAATTGTCATCTAGCTTGAGATGCAGATCCATACCAAAAGGGTTCTTTCTCAGCCCATGTCCCATCCTTCACCAAGTTTCATGGAATTCCATTCAGTAGTGTTTGCGTAATCGTGCTGACAAACAAACAGAGGTGAAAACATAACATCCGGTAATAAAACCAAACCTGTCACTAAGTCAAGAAACTTTGCCGGGAACTCGACAAAGAAATTCCTGCACCAAACCTGAATTACCTGACACAATAACAACACGCACCAAAGCAAGCCTCTCCGCTCGACCTAATACAGAGTGTCAATTACATAACTCCCTGCCAACAGCTCACAGGAAGGAGCCATAAGATACCGTATATTCTTGACAGCAGGCGGTAGGTTGTTGCCACATGCAGGGTATATTTAGTGACCGAGATATAGACCAGCATGTCATCCCATAGTATTGTCTTTCCATGAGGGAGTAAAAGGTCAGATGCTTCAGCTGAGGCAGAAAAATATCAACATGACTCGTATCATATTAAAAGAGGACGTGCAGAGGAGGACGTTCATAAAAACGTGCTGTTAATCAAGACATGGTGACATTTGATATTATGAGGGCGTCAAACTGTGGCTAGCTTAATAGATGACCATTACATCTTCATCCATATTGAACAGCAAAGCGGAGTCGGGCCTGGTTTGGGTCCCGGAGACAGACTCAAGATTATAGTGAATCAAAAATGTCTTTAAATGAGAACTTATCTATGACAAACCCAAAGCTAATATAATTTGCTACACCAGCTCTCGCCCTGGTTAAAAAATAGATCCAGGACATTTGAGATGCCTTTGAAACTGAGCCCTGTTCTTTCATGTTTCTTGTTTGTTCTGACGCACAATACTGCTGATTTACAAAAAGTTTCAATGTTGGGTTTTTTAGATCGTTACCACCACCAAGTAGGTTATGTTTTCATTGCCGTTTGTTTTTTAACAGGATTACACAAACTACTAATGCTGAACCTATTTTATTGAAACTTGATGGAAGGATGTTGTATGGGCCAAGGAGGAGCCCACTCACTTTTAAAGTGGATTCAATTGAGGGGGCAGATCGTGAAATTGTTTTTCCCTTTCTTTAACATTGAAAGATAGGATGTTTATCCGACGTTTTTTTAATTTTTATTTTCTCAAGAAATAACGCAGAGATCTTTGTGAATGAAATCAGGCATGTATGGAGTGCTGATATCTATCAACAGATGAAATTTTTAGCAGATCCCAAAAATTATCTTGATTTTGTGAATCTAAATAAGAAAAATCTACAGGGGTTGATCTTTATTCAACTACTGTATGCTCACAAATGTTTCTTCCTCATAGTTTTTTTAATGTAATTAAGTCAGTCTTAAAACAATGCTGACATGCCTGTACAGCATGTTCATTGAAAGTTAATGTTTGGTGTAACCTTTCTTGGTGTAAAGATTGAGATCAACATGATTCCAATACACAGTACAAAACTCCTTCATCAAAGCTCAGCAAGAAAACAGGCTCCTGGGAAACAAAAACAGGGAATTTCCTAGTAAAATGACCATAAACTTTGATTTGTTTAAAGACCAGTGAAGCCCCCATCACTTTCACTGCAAATGTGTTATGAAAGAATTGTTTCAGGGCCAGAGGAATGATTACAGTAAACAAAACCGTGGATGTGGATAGTACAAAGATACAAAATGGTGACCTTGTCTTGTAATGCAGAAATGTCCTACTGTGGCTAATAAAATATATCTTATGGTGTAAATGAACTCAATTTACAGAATTTGCTGTGTCCTGTCCTATAATTTTCACTTGTTGGAAATTAGCGACAGACAGAACATTGAATTGATGTGTTTTTGTTTTTTTTACTATAGATTCAATCTCAAGGGAGGTTTAATTAAAGGTTTGTTCAGATCAGGCAGATGAAAACTAACTGTTTATGAGAAAATGCACAAAAATAACATGAACACTTGGGTACATCATGTCTTTGTGCACGTTTTAGTCATACATTCTAATTTGTATCTGCAGTCCCTGCAGTTGTTTGGTTGTTAAGTAACTTATAAGTGTGTGTAAGGTTAAGGGTGACAAGTGTAACCTAATCAGACGAGATCAATTATTAATTGTACACAGGTTTTAACTTCCAATTGGGTTTAGTGTTTAAGTTCACACTCGCAAACTACAACAGATACAGGACCAACACAACAACATACTGGCTGACACAAACAATGTTTGAGGGACATACTAAAGCACAAATAGTAACAGGTACAGTTTTTATCCTGAATGTAATATCATGAAGCAAAGATCTCAAAGAGATTAGGTTAATATTTCACAAGCCAAAAATAAGACACAAACTTTACTCAACGGTTTTCTCGTTTCTTGCGGAATACTATAGCTTCACCTCCTCAGCAGGGGCGGATCCAGAGGTGAGAGGTGGGGTCATGGGGGCACTGGCCCCAGCTGAAATCTGATTGCCCCCTGAAGGGCCTCTGTCCTGCATGTAGTCTTTAAAATACTAGTCACTTACTAACAATTCTAATAATAAATGTGTCAATTTGTTAAGACTTAGATTTTCCAAACTTTTTGGAAGTACATTATGTTCATGAACAAGGAACAATTTTCAAAATATATTCAATATGTGTGGCTTTGCTCAAAGTTATAGAGCTAACAGTAAACAAGGAATGATTTAAATGTGCTCCTTACTAAATCAGGAAGTGTTCACGGCCTTTGGACATGTAATGGGCCTCTCTGTGTAAGTTGTAGCCCCTTTAAGGCCCCAGATTTAGAAAAATATTAGAACCACCTCTGCTCCTCAGGGATCATTATAAATTAAATACTGAAAGGGTAAAAGTCATCTCACAAACATGCAGCCTGTGATGAGGGGTTGCAATTTCAGATTGCTTTGTTTTACGGGCTAACAAGCAAAAAAAAATACAGATCAGTTTACATGTCACTGTCTATGGAGTCTCTTTGTTTGTTAAAATAGCATCAGTGATGTGTTTTCACCCTAAACTTTCCTTTGGGAACATTCAAAATAACTTCTTTGGAGGGTGTACTAAAAGAGAAACTTCAGTAAACTTACCAGGTAGGCAGGAGAGGCAATGAAGGCACCCAGTGCCCCAGCCCCTGCCCCTGACAGCAGACTGCCCCCGTGGAGTGAGGTTATACCCAAAGCTTCACAGTAGGAATAGGAGCCCAGCCTTACACCATTCATCACACCCTGGTAGATCAGGCCGACCGAGAGCCCCTTCTGCAGGCCCCGGAGCCCGTCTGTGCGGCCCACCACCCACAGGGCCTGGAGGGCTCCCCGGTAGTGCCTCTGGTAGGATCCACGCGCGCACAGCTCTCCCTGGAGCTGCAGACGGGTCTTCACAACCTCCAGGGGATTGGTGAACACACACGCCGCGCAGCAGGCCAGGGCGCCCAGGGCGAAGTCCAGAGGAGGCCAAACAGCTTGAGGGGGCGGCGAGGGGCCGAAGACTCCACGCGGGGCCGCAGACACTGTGGATGCCATCCTGTGGGGAGCCTGAGCACCAAACACAGACTCTGTGGATGAAGTGTCCAGCAGCTGAGAACTGGTCATCCCGGAGAAATGACACTTCGTCCTTGTTGTGTCACCTCCTGCTTGTTTGAGATAGCAGGGAACAGGGAGAGTGTGTTGTACTTAGAGCAGAACAGTGACGTCAAAAGCAAACGCCTTTGTGATCACTCATTGAATGTGTGTTCTGCATGTGTATCACATGACACCCAGCCACTCTGGTGTCCTTCTGCAGTGACTTTCATTAGCTCCCTTGACTGTCAGGATGTTTAATAGAGGCACCATCTGCAAGAGAATCAAATAGTGTTGTTTATGTTGTGAATTATAAAAGGTTCAGGTGTGTTTAGGCTACAAGGGCAGAGAGTGGTTGTGCATCATGAGGAAGACTGATGTCCTCCTGGAAATATTCAGGTTTAGCTCATGGCTGACATATTTTGAAACCAGTCTGTCAGTTTAACTTAACTTCACTACAAGCAGAGATGTGGAAACAAGATAGTAACCAGTTAGATTTAACATTAAAGAATGCATCCTAGAAAGCAGACAATTATTTCTCTTGCAGACACAAACACAGGCTCTCGCACAAGGCCTACACTTTAATTCAGTCAAACCAACTACACAAACCTGCACAGCACCAGCTACAACCACACTCAAGCAGAACGCTCCTCTCACTTGCCTCATGAAAACTTAGCAAAACAAACGTCTCTTGCATTGGGTGACTTCATTGGGAAACTCACAGTGTGCAGTGGTCCTGTGCAGCAGCTCCATTCTTCCCCCTCTCTCCCCCTATCATTGTAAACATGTGTCCTCAGCACATTCATTGTCACAGGCTCCTCCCACTGCCTCGCTGTCAGAGCCAATACCTCCTCAGTGCAGTCTGCCACCTCACCACCTCCCTGATTCTGCTCAAATCAGACTGCTGAGCTCCGAGCTGCCCCTGCTCTGCTCCTATAGCAGCTCTCTGGGTAAAAGGTTGTTGGTTCGCAGAGGGGGATGGAGAGTCTGAGGGAGAGGAGACTGAGGATTTAAAAAAAGTGACTGTGGGTGTGGAAACGAGGTCAATTTGCAAAAGATCGTGTGGATAGTCTAGTAAACAAAATTTTGAATTAGCAAATAATATTACTAATTAATAATAATAATAATTATTATTATTTAGTATATAAACATTTGCTTTCAAGAAAATAATCTTTAAAAATATATATAATAACAACAATAATAATAATAAACTTTATTTATATTGCACCTTTCAAAACACAGTATTTAATATAACGTAGTATATCATATAAAATATATATATATACCAAAGTATATCAAAGAATGTCGTATATAATAAAAGGTACTTACAAATGAATGCAAATAATATATTATATGATATGATATATACACTTTTACTTTTGATACTTAAAGTGCATGTTGTTACTTAGAGCTACAACTACTTGAGTGACATTTTTAATGGACATTTACCACTGTGGTATTGCTACTTTTGATCTGAATAGTTTTTTCACCACTGACTTTAAACCGGAAACAATTATTATTATTAGTAACACAATATTAATCATTTAGTATATAAATATTTGAGTAAGATACATTTAGAGTGTAACCAATTACCTTAGTGAATTATATATGATATATGTAATAATAATTATTAACTTTATTCATATAGCACCTTCCAAAACACAGTTACATGGTGCTTCACAAGTTAAAAATGAAAAATTTAAGGCAAACAATTTGAAACAATTTAAAAGCTATTTGAAGATCACACAGCAACAGATACAGAAATGAAAATTGTTCAAGATGATAAAAGAGTAAAAAACCTCATTAAACATTATAAAATGATCATAATAGAAGGTAAGATCAGAATTCAGAGAAAGCACAGCTATAAAAATGAGTCTTTAGGGGAGATTTAAAAGAGGATAAGGATTAATTGTAATTAAAAATGTTAAAAATCTGCACATAACGAGGTATCAATTTCTATAAGGTATTTTATATTAGATGATGCTACTTGCAGTTGAGATGACTCATCACTGAATGACCCCTTTCCTTTTTGTGCTGATTTAAGAGCAGCCACTAGAGGCCGCTCTTACTCAGCCCCTGATAAACTACGTGTACTGACTTAATCAGTGCTGCTGAGAAAGTGAATTCTCCATATTTGAAACTGAGGTTACTTTTGTTTATTTCTTTATATATTTGGACAGATTTAAGTTAAGTTCAAACGTAATTCAAGCTTTAAAAGCATTTCTATGCTATAAATTTAATAGCATTTATGAGCATTTAGTATACGAGTAAATTTTATCTAAAATTAAAACTTCTTGCTTATAAAAGAAAAAATATCATGGCTTCTCTTAGTCTCCACAAACTTCTCATCCATCTTTGGCTTACAAGTTCAGTTTGAAAGATATTGATTTATGATCCATATCCATGACAACCTTCTGAAGAACAGGTAAAATCAGTGACAGCTCTAAAACAGCTACTTATGATAGACCACAAACAAACACTGTAGCAATATGAAGACTGTGACAGATTAGACATGGAGGCCTTTATTGTTCAACTATCTTTTTAGTACAGTGCCATATCTCTCACACCAAGATCCCGACACACATTAGTCAAAAACTTTTAACCACTATTGTGCACGCACGCACACACAGGCACACGCGCACACACACACACACAAACACACGCACACGGTTTTCAATGTAAACATAGCAGGCTTAAAGAGTGATACAAAAATCAAGGTAGTCGTCAACCATTTCTGTCAGTTCTTCCAGAGCTCCTCTCTGTTAAGAGTTCAGAGAAGGGTGACACAGAAAAAAAAAAAGAAACTTTGTTTGGTTGATCACTGGGACAACAAAAAATGTCCTGGCACTCACAAATACACACACACACTCGCTGTCAAACAAGCACACACACAGTCAGGATTCTCATTTAACCGTATGCTTTATCAAAGTGTAGTTAAAGTGTTTTATTTTGAATGCTTGCAGTAGGCAGAAGGGAGGGTCGTGAACTTCTGAAGTGGAACATCTAACAATGTTCTTTTCCAATAATCCTCTCTATAGGAAAAAGGCTGTGTGTCTTCGTTCCTTGTGTGGTCACAGGTGGAAGTGTCCGTCTTCCCAGCCCCGTCTGGAGCTGCATTACCTTTTAGCACGTACAAAGTACAAGGCGTTGGTTTTAGGGTAGTACTTCACATTCTGTTTTTTGTCCATGAGACCCCCAAAAATGATGAGCTCTCCCCTGCCCTGCACCACTGTGTGGAGGCTGGTCTCTGGTGGCCCTGTGACTGCTGCAGGAGTCCCGTTCCCATAAACTCTCCAAGACACCACCCTGGCAGATTTGGCCCGGGATACATCCAGAACATACATCTGCATGGGCTTGCAGTTGAGAGACTGGTACAAAGGTTTTCCTACGTTCAGGCTCTGAGGAGGGTGATGACCAAGACGCCGTGCAATAGGTGGGATAGCATGTCCATCAGCTCCAGCGGCCTGTGGAGGGCTGGAGGATGATGAGGGAGGAGTTCCAGGAGGACCTGCTCCTCCAGCTCCTCCACCACTTCCTCCTCCGGTAGAGGCTCCCTGTGTCTGAAAGGAAGATGACGATGATGATGATGACGACGATGATGATGAAGATGGTAAAGATGAGGAAGATTTGTTTTTTACTGCCTCCAGACTTCGTCGTAAGGCAGCCGGGGACACTGCTCCTGGGGGAGTGCGTGGGCAGCCTGCAGGAGGTGTATGCAGTCCATTAGTGCTGGGCACCTCAGGGTGGTGGGAGGCAGAAGGGGGAGACTCCCAATCATAGTCCGTGGAGGCAGGCAGGTGAGGGCGAGAGGGAGGAGATGCAGCCTGGGCTGGGCTGGTCCCGGGTGAAGGTGATGATCCGTTTAATAATGGAGGAAGTGGAGGAAGAGGAGGGCTGTCTGGACCTTGCAAAGGAGACGGCTGCTGGGACGAGGATGGGCTCCCGTCTCTGGCATATCCTCTTGCTGAGGGGCGAGGTCTCAGGGTTCCCCATCGACCATTTACACACGGAGCCTCTTCGACAGCTCCCAGGACAACACCGGCGGCCCCACTCCGAACAGGAGACTGAGAGCGCAGGGAAGGCGGTTCGGGGCCCAGAGGGGCAGGTGTGGCACTTATGGGGGAGGGTCGAGAGTTGAGACTTGGGCTGAGCGGTGCACGGCCAGACGGCGCCTGTGAGAAAACGACCACACACTGGCCCACCTTGAAGAAGATGAGAAAGATAATAAAAGACACATTGATTGATTTTCGGATTGCACGTGCACACACACACGGACTGACAGCTAAGACAGACACTTACTCTACAAGCTGGGTGACACCAAAGTTCTGGGGCTCCATGGTCCTCATTTTCAACCTGCAGCTGCTGCCATTTCCAGGGTGGTGTGTCCATGTGAAGCAGCCAGGCATCTTTAAGAAGCTTTAACAGAGATAAAAGGTTTTGGTCAAAACCGTAGTCACATTAAAAGGAGATTTAGACATGTTGTTCTGATATTAGAATTAAATACAAAATAAACCTACCGCATTAGGACCACCACATCCGCCCAGGATGAGCAACGTCTGATCATCGATGACAATCTGATAGGAAAGATTTAAAAAGTAGAATTACATTTTATATCAATAAGATGGGTGGGGTTTTCAATCACAACTTCACCTACTTAAAATTACATGGAGATGGAAAACAGTCTTAAAGTGGTAAAAATCCACAACTTGTCAGACCAACAAAACAAGATAAAATCACAATGGATTTTGAATAGCTTGAATTGTTGAATGAATCCTTACTTGTGATTGGCCTCCTCGTGGGTGTGGTAATGGGCCAGATATGGGTGGCTTGGACCAGGACCACTGCTCCAGATCCAGAACCCAGACTTCATTACTCCTGCTCAGAACCAACGAAGGACAGAACGACATTGTGAGATGTGACAGCTTAAGTTTTCATTTACTACCAAAGCCCAGTTAAAGTCTAAGAATTAAAGCTGAAATGTGTAAATGTTTGTGATGAAACACTAACTTGGTTGGATCCTTTATTGTGTTGATCAGATTTGACAAAACCAGGTGACATTTATAAAGCCCTCTAAGAGGCTGGCTGAACAAGTTGTGTTAACAGCTCTTTCTACTTGAGCTCCACTGAAGAAACACAACCTTCTTTTTAGGATTTAAGTCTATTTTATGAGTATAACATCAGCAATTGTTCTGTGGGCTCTGTAGATGTAACTGAGGTGATGTAACTTTATAACCTCAGTAAAGAATATAATCACCTGACAATATTTGTACTGTCTTGAATAAGGAGGGGAGGAAACCTTGCAAATGTGACACTAGATGCCCCATCATCTTTGCTGCAGATTGAACTTGCAGGAAGTTACAGATTCCAGCTTTAATTCATGCATCTCAGTTTTTAATAATGTATGATATAAGTAATAAATGTATACATTTGACGAGCTCCTAATGATCCCCCAAACACCACCATGGTGTTTCCAATTACTGAGGAAGAGTGGCCAGCCATAGGTGGAGGTCCATGTGTTGTTACGATGCAGTTCCACCTGATCCACAAAAGAAATAGTAAATCACACATCGACAAAAAACCCATGATGAAAAGTGCTACTTTCCAGTACTGAAATGTAACTCACCAATTCTTTGAAGGAGAGTAGCTGTGGATTTCATCAAAAAACCTTTCTGGTTGGTGCAATGGATATGGGCTGGGGCGAGTCCACCCCCCAAAGAGCACTAACAGATCTTTGTGCATCACTAGAGTCGCCCCAGCTTTAGGAGACGGATAAGAGCCTGTACAAGAAAAGAGCAGAGATGGGAGTCAATTTTTTTAATCCAATAAGTGAAACTGCTCTACTAGCAGTTTCATAAAAGGAAACAAAGCTCCAAAGTTTACAGAAATTTAACAGCATCACTAAAATATTTCACTACAATCTCATTTTAACGCTGCGTCTTTGTTTTGTGTTGCCAACTCAGCTGCTGCCGTTCATTATCTGAACACTGCATTCACACATGAAGTTCACCCTCCCACAGTTGCTCTTACATAAGCCCAGTCTTACTTTTTCCACCAGAGCTACATATGTGTTGTTTTTCAGGTTTTTTTAAGAGCTGTAATTTATTTTTCCAGTCAGTCTTTACTGCTTGTGACGGACTCATACCTGAGGCTAAAGGACGGATCCACTCCTTGCTGTTGAGGTCAAGTCTCCATAGATCATTGAAGGCAGCATTGCAGCTACTTTGAGTGCAACCCCCAAACACATACATAGACTGGTTTGAGTCATAATAACATGCACCTGCAAAACACAAAAATCAGCCACAAGATTAACAGCAAACTTATGCAAACACTGACCACTTTGACTCATAAATATTTACTTCTGTTTGTTTATGCAATCTAGTTTGTTGGTGTGCAACCAAGAAAAACAGTTACCTGCATTTCCAATACAAAAATTGATGGAAGGCATTTCCAGATTTGTTGTTTACAGTACATATGCAGAGATTTTTTTTAAATTACAAATCTTGATCAGATTACCTTTAAAATCCAGTTAAGATCATCTGACACTACATTTATATTACAACAAACCATTAGACATACACTGACATAAAGATAAACTTATATGATCAGTGGGCTTCTAGGTCAGTAAATTTAGCTACAGCCTTTGACACTGGAAGGTTCAATGTTAATCTTTTAAAGCTGGAAAGTTAATAAATAACATAACTTCTTATTGCACAGGAAGGAGATAGATTTCAAACTGTAAAAACTGTAAAACTAGTCATCACACGGTTACATTTGCTTAAAATGTTCTAAAAACATGGCTGGGTGTTGCCGCCAAAATGCCAACACTTTGTGTGTTGTTGGAGTTCACAACCGATGACAAAATGGCTAGTCTGAAGTTGCTCTTCCTATTTTATCTGCGGTCCCCTGTCCTCTAAACCAAACCTACAGTTAAAATGACATTAAAACATTTAGAGACACTAGATACAAAACCTGAAGGACTGTATATCTCAGTAATTTCATGGTTCATGGGTATGTCAGTGATATTATTCACTGTATAAAAAAAAGTACAACAAGTGGTAAAGCAGAATGTACTGACTGTGTGAGAAGCGCTGTGTGATAGGGGTTCCTGGATATGGGTATGTGCGACTTTCCCACTGGATATTTCCCTCCTGGACAGCTCTCAAGAAACCATGATAGCACTGATAAGCAACACCTAGTTCAGAGAAAATACAGATAAGTTACACAAAAGGTTAAATTTCTCCACTTGCAGAATGTTCGAACTACAGTATAAGCAGATTTGAATGAGTCATTCTTTTTTATATGTCACTTCTCAGATGTTTCAAGAACCAGTGTGTAGGATTTAGTGGTATCTAGCAGTTAGGTTTGTAGAATGCAATCAACTGCATACCCCTCCCCTCACCCAGGTAATTTTGGGTTCAGATAAGGTAAAAACTCAGTCAGTGTTATGTTGGTCCATTGTGGGATACTGTAGAAACATGGCAGTGCAACATGCGGACACAAAAAAGAAGGACCTGCTCTTTATAAAGATAGGCAGGGCTCATTCTAAGCTAGCAGTAACCAATTTATTCTTTATTTTCAGGTAACACAATTATAAAAGTTATATTTCAGTACTGCCAATTGATCTTCCTAAACTCTGCTCGCTGGCCCTTTAAAGTAATGTTTCACTTCTCTGCTGATGTTGTAATGCCCCCTCACACCCACAGCGAGCTAACCATTCCACCGTCCCTCTCAGTTTCACACAGGATTATGCAGATGCGAGAGGCATACCTTTAATGAGGCGATACCACTGCTTACAAACAAGCGCAGCTGTCTTGTGTTCTTGGTAGGGTGAGAGGAATGACAGAATATATTCAAGAACTTCCTCTGGCAACTCCGACATCGTTCTCTCCCCTCCTTTGGCACCACTGTCCATGGTCCCTTCTTGTCGCCAGGAGGACCCCATCTTTGCCTCTGCTTCCTCAGTTAACCCAGCAGGGCCTGCACCGTCGTCCTCTGTATCCATGGCAACAAAGCATCCATCCTCATTGTCAGGGGAGCGGGACATTATTGTCTGTTGAGACATGGGGAGACATTGTATGTGATGAATGCACCAATGATCCCAGTGCTCAGGAGCATGTTTACTATCAGCCGAATTTGGCTAAACAGACGTGACTTTTACAATGACTTAATTATTCTATTCGTGGCAGTAGACTCCCCACATTCAAACCATGTTCATTCCTGGACTCCTGCAAATCAAATTTATTGAGGATGAATCCTATAACAACACTGGATGAGATTTGATCCTACCCTGGAAACCCAATGACACTGCAGAGCTGGGACCAACATAGCATGTATGTGCTCAGCAGTCTTGATTGTTACAGCCATTGTTTAAAACGGGTGGTGCCCTTTCTTTAGCCTGAACAGCTGGCCCCTACACACAGCGCGTCCCCTTTACAGCGTAGGCTACATCCAACTAGCTGTCGTTAGCCGTCATACAATAAATAAACGGTTGTGCTGCTAATGTGAATTATCACCAAGAGATAACTGCATTGGAGAAATACATCAAGTATATTATACATCATACTTATAAAAGAAGACTGGCTTGTGCTTTTTAACTGACCAACCGGCCCGTACATGTTGCTGAATTTAACGTTTGGTCCTTGGAATATATGAGCTAGCACTGGCTAACGACGCTAGCTCCCTTAACATGAGCACCCAAGCTAGCGTTAGCCAACATCAGTTACTCTGTCGATAACGGTAAAAAGACACATTATACATGTCTTGTTTCAAATACGTCTGCCAGACACATTTTGGACTTCCCTACCTCTCAATTGTCTCGATGACACGACATCCTTTTTAAGCTAAGTTACACCCTGGCAGCTAACAAGCTAGCTGCTATGTTCAGTCCCGGAGCACTGCTGATAATCTTTGCTAGCGGTGGCTCCTCCAATGCCACACACACACTTTCCCTGGATTTCAACCCTGAAACTGGAAAAAAACAAACAAATGAACCCAGTACCGTGGTTTTGGACGTGTTGTTCAGGGGTCGCTGCGTGTGTCTGTTCTCCTTCCCGGTATCAGCTTTGGAGGTTCCTCTGCAGCCTCCAAACAGTCGCCATCTTCCGCTCAGTGAACAGCATCTTCCGCAGCACAGCGACGCTCAGGCAGCCGCGGACGGTCCGTGGCACCAGGGTGGGTCCGGTGGGTCCTCAGCCGCGTCACCCGGGGGAACAGCTCACGTTTTAAAACCAAATTGAAACCCTGAAAATGTCAGAGGTGGCCGAAGTATTCAGATCATTAAATTAGCACGTTGAGCTACAGTAATATGATGCCTCTGCCTGTGACTGTGACACTTTAACTTCCCGTGGCAAATAACTGTACTTTGCACAATCCAGTCTCAAGTGTTTACTGACAACGTATTGCACAATCCCTCCCCCTGGTGCGTACAGTATTTTTTTATATTTCATTTTGTTTCCTATTTTTGTCATAGTTATACTTGCACAAATACGCCACAACAAAACCCCTTGTATGTGTAAACCTGCTCGGCAATAAAACCCGATTCTGTTATATAAAGATTCTCAAAAAGTCACTTTAGAAAGAGTGTGTAAATAATCGTTTATAGTAGTAAACTATATAGTTATACTTACTAAGAGATACTGCATACTCTGTGTTCTGAAAACTACATTATATGACTGTTCTCTGGTGAAATCATAGACTGTATATAAAGTGAAAGGCTGGTTTTAATATCACAATTAAGTATTGCATGTTACTTATTATTTACTGATGCCTATTTTGACTCTTGCTGCTGTATTATAGAAAATGTCCCCATTGTGGGACTAATAAAGGATTATCTTATCTTATCTTATTTTATCTCATCTTATCGTATTTCCAGATTTAGGAAGTTTATGAAAAGTCACATACATGATCTCGAACATTAATAAGTACTGTGTGTTGGAGTTTTTCGTGTGAACGACATGTGGACGTCACACCGGTTGATTCAGTGGGGCGGGGGGCGTGACGCCAAATTTAAAGTCGCAGGCGCCCGGAGGAGGAGGTGTCCTCACTGGAGTGCTAAGCTAACAAGCTAGCAGGCTAGCAGGCTAACACGCGGCCTGGCAAACGTCTGGGAATCTCCTTCTTCCGACCTCACCTGACCACCGAAGCCCGCCAAGTCGAGCTCCCGCGGTCCGGTGCAGACGCCGCTCTCCGTCCCTGGCCCTCGGCTCGGATGGGAAATAGTTTTGAAGGGGTAACCAGCCAGCGGTCCGGTTAACAAAAATGGAGGATGATGAGGTTGCAGAGAGCTGGGAAGAGGCAGCGGACAGCGGGGTGAGAAACACGTACACATGTCGTGCTACACAAACCAGGTTGTAACTTGAATTCACTTCGACAGACACTTCGAAAGGATCTAAGATGAGCTGGATCGTTTTTATTATCAGTTTCCCTGTCAAAGAAAACAGCCTCTTTCCCCCGGATGAGGTCTGCAGGCCTCACCGTCCCATACCGTCGTGTGGCTAAGCCTGCGTTCATGACATTTTATATTCTCGTTAAAGGTATTGGCATTTATAATCTGTTGGAAAACCCGAGTGGTCAGAAAGCTTTCTTTTTTTTAACACAGTATACTTTTCTCCCACAGTGGACGTAGTGTTTACACCCGCCCATTGCGGAAATGATAGGCTGGTGAAACATTACAACATCATTAAGTTGTAGTAAATCAGGTTTTGAAGAAGTAATCTGAGAAATCTAGCTGGGTTTTCTTGTACGTGTTGGTCGATGAAAGTGGGAATGGACCAAAGAAAATGTTGTTCCACTCTAAAATACAACTAATAGCGGGACCAGGATGATAAATATACCATTTGTATTGTTAAAAGCAGCAAATTTACTATCATACTATCAAGATTAGTTTACTAATATAATATAGGAATATCTTTATTTTCAAAGCACTTAAAACATGGTATCTAAGTATTTCACAAGTAAAAATGCACAAATCTATAAAAAATTATAAAAACCCAGTAGACTTACTAAAAGAGTAAAAACTTTGAAAGTTTGACAGGAATTTAACCATGGACCCCCCCCACAGCAAACATTCAAATCCAACAGTAGCAGAGATTGCAACACTGAGTGATCAAATCCCCTGGATGTGATCCAGTTGCAATGAAAAACAATTCAGTTTATCAATAAGTGTAATTAGATCTATGAGAGGCCACCTATGTGGAATTGCTGAGTGCTCTGTAGATGCTTTGTCTACTGTGGATCATCCATGAGTGTCCAGAGATTAAACAGATCCCTCACCCTAGTGAGGGATTAATGGGTTATAATGATTGAGCTGGGTCAGAAGTGTGTTTTCTCAGACTTATGGATCTCGTAAACATGTTGGCTACACAGAGCAATGAGACTTAGGAAATATACTTGTTGGGCAGTAATACATTATTATTTTTTTTGTCTTTTTCCTCAGGAAATAGAGAGAAGGTTTGAAGCTAAACTGAAAATAAACCAGGAAGCAAAGTAAGCAAACAGAAAATGTGTCTGAAATCTTTGAAATATGATGTGAATATATATATATATATATGCAATGTTTTCTCTAATATTTGTATTCCTCTGACACTTTTTTTTCACCTGTGCAGGAAGTCCAGCTTGGGCTCAGGTGTTTCACTTGTGCGAACTGCAATGGTAACTCAAGATGACTCTCTGCCAGCAGCACCCCCACCGCAAATCCGAATTTTAAAGCGTCCTACAAATAACGGTACCGCTGCCGCATCCTCATCCCGTCCCTCTCAGCAGATGAAATCTTTGGCCCAGAGGGAGGCAGAATATGCAGAAGCCAGGAAAAGGATTTTGGGTAGTGCTTCTTCAGATGAAACGCCTCAGGACAATCCATGCCACGACAGGTAGGAAAACCAACATTTGTCAAAGTTGGGAAGAAAAGACATAGATTAATATTAATTTACTCTAAATGTTTCCTCATTTGATTAGGCCAGCTCGTTTGAGTGCGCAGCAACCATCAGAACCAGTTCATCCACACAATCACGTGATCCGCCAGCCCACTGGCCCAGATGGCACCTCAGGCTTTCGACTCTGCAGATAAACTGAAGCTACCTGCTGCAAGGAAACGTCTGTCTCCCTGAGAGGCTATGAAGGGGGACAGTTTAAAGGGATTGTGTGTGGTATGAAGAGCAGAGTGGTGGAACAACATAAAATTTGACAGATGTTAGAATTATGAAGACGTAGCATGGATTGTGACGAACTTCTCCACCCTCTCTCTACTCTGCTTACGGGCATGGTCTTTGCCTTTCACCTTGTCTTTTCCCTCTGTGGAACATTGCAAGGGGCTGGCAGAGATCAGCCAAAGATCCGAAACCTCTGTTCCACACTGAACAAGTTTTTGCCTCACATCCCTACACACTGTGATACTTCGATGTACCATGAGGTGCCCTATGATTTTAGGTCTGATCGGCCGGCAGAGTGCCAAGGCTTAAGGCGTCTGTCTCTTCAGGGATAATAAAGAGAGCTTGTGAATCTATGGGAATTCCCTGGAGACATGAAAACGAACGAGCTGGCCGTGTCACTAGTGGATTGTGGATCATGGCTGGATGTCCACTGTGAAGCTGGCTTCAGTTTTGTTGGGTTCCGTGAAAATTAAGTGCCGAGAGTTTACTGCGTGTTCAGCACCTTGAGTGCGAGTTGACAGAAATTCGTAACGATTCTGCTTTTTGCGTAAAAGTGCTCTGCGCTGAAAAGTGTGTTTCAATACTGTAGTGGCCCAGACCAGCACTTTCCACAATCCACAGGCCTGTCTTTGGCACTGGTAGCTATTAAAGAAATGCCCAATGGGCTCACAGCCTGTGGCCAAAGGTTATAGATCGGAAGGACAGAGTGTCACTAAATCTAAGCTTATTCAAGCAATAATAATACTGAATTTATTCCCTGGATTATTACTTTTTGTTTGTTTTTACATATTGACGAATTACCTGTGCTGTGTTTTTTGTTTTAATCAGTTTACATTGTTTTATTAGTTAGTTTTTTTCCTTTCTGAGTAATCTTATGTTTAATTCAGGAGATCAATAGTGTGTACCGAATAGATAATGTAGCTTGTGTAGGAAACTTCACTGGTGGTATCATGATTAAAGTCGTCAAATTGGAAAAAGTCAGACCTATCCCTGTATTGAAAATCTTAAGTGGTCATGCATCAATGTCCCTGTTTGTGTTGCCTCACTGAAGTCTTTTTTTTGACTTTTTCTACAGACTTATAGTTAACTCTTAAAACCAACTGCAATTCATCTGTTAAGCAAAGAAGACTTAAGGCAGATTTTTCACAGGTGGCAGTTTGTTGACAAATTGTGTGCTTGGCTGGCAGTTGTTCAGAAATAACTCTTAAATACTCAACAAGGAGGAAGATGACATAAGAATTCCAGTAATCTTCCTTCAATCAGGGTCAGAGAAATGTGATTTAAATTATGAAAATTATATAAACATGCATCTTTTAATCTGTCTCCTCCAGAATGAATCCAGATTCAACTGCCTGGTTTTACTGAATGTTTTTCTGTGACCTGTGCTTTTTGTACAAACCAGGGTTTTACAACATTGTTTGCAACATTTTGAAAAGAAAAGTTTGCA
This sequence comes from Hippoglossus stenolepis, assembly GCF_022539355.2. NCBI lineage: Eukaryota > Metazoa > Chordata > Actinopteri > Pleuronectiformes > Pleuronectidae > Hippoglossus > Hippoglossus stenolepis. The sequence continues at coordinate 14,915,365 of NC_061485.1, forward strand.
AACCATGAATTTAATAATGCAATCAAATACCGAAAAGTCACCAGTTATTAAGACGTTCACTGTAGATGAACCTGCAGTTCATTTTACAACCTTTTAATACTTTGCCTTAAATAACAGTTACCCTGGATATACTTTTCAATTGTTGGTGCTAATTAATCTTTCTTTTTGTGCAAACATAAGTTAATTATTCTTTGAAAAAATCCAGTGTATTTGAGGCACAGTTTAAAGCTGCACCAAGCTATAGTTTTAGACGGATACAAAACCACTCACTGGCTGTGCAGTAAAGCTTCTCTAAGTGAAAGACTCCATGCAACATTTTCACCATCATTTGTCCAAATAATTCCTGGTGAATTGATTGTTGAACATCTTGCTTTTGTGAGCAAATGTACTATAGATCAAATAAGAAAGTAAAAGCAGAGCTGAATTTGATGCTGTTTGAAAAACAACGTTGTGCAGTTGTCTGTTGCAGTTCTACAATCTCAGTATTTATGTTATATGTGATAACATCCCTTGTCAAGATGAGTGGAATGCAAGGTTGTAACATCACTGCTGTCTATTGATGCCCATAATAACTTCTCCCAGGGATCTGGTTCAATTGCTGAAAAACAGGAATTTGTAATAATTTCAAATGGAGAATTTAGAAGAATTGTCATTCTGTACCTGTGAGATTTCCCCATGATGCTTTGTTTCAGTCATTCAGCCACCTGTTGGGTTTGTGGCTGATTTGATTTCATTAGAATTTCAGCAAATTTGAAAAACACAAATGAAATTTGAATACCCTTTAATAGACGTACTTCAAAAAGAGAACTTGGTGTATGTTTTATGTTTCATTAGACTGGTTCTTTAGCAGAATGTAATATGAATTCAAACCACATGTTATTTCTAAATTATTTATTTTGACACATAGGAATAAACTAATTGTGGCAAATATAAATACATTGATTAAAGGATGGTTATTCTCACAATGACAGATGATTACAGTTGAGTCATTCAGGTGAATTGTAAACAAAAACATTTACAACACTGTATTTTTGGTTACTTGTGTTCAGTAATACCATAATTGATTGTCTTCAGTGCCTTTAGAAAAGCACAATTCAAGAATAAGCCATACAAAAGTACGTTAATTGACAACTTTTAAATATTCAGATAAAACAACTGGAGTTGTAGCCATTGGGTCCTGTGCTACATGTTGATAAACCTTATTTTAAATCAAGATCTTTCAGGCTCTCTCACACCATTCAAGCCCTTTGCAAACTCTACAAAGCTACAAACCTAAAACTAGGATGAAAGTGTGAATTTGAAATTGTACTGGTGATATTAAAAAAATAAGACAAGATGTTGAATATCCCTTGTACATTTGAAGGTCCTCCGAACCATAGTGATGAACAAATTGCCAGATAGCAGCAGATGTCAAGGATTACCAGCAGATGTTGGTGACCACCAGTGGAAGTTAGGGACACATCATCAGTTGTGAACCTGTCGGAGTTAGGTGTGCAGCTTTATGTTCGCATTTATTTTAAGTCGCTTTGGTCAAAAGCGTCATCTAAATAATATATAATGCATTCACTTGGTTGTAAACCTGGCTTTGAAGGTATCCATATTTCCTTTTTTTATTTGGTTTTCATATATGGAATACATACAAAAAAGATTCCCCACCCAAAACAAAAAAAACATCTTGGGGACAGTCTGTATATATTCTTTAACATGCCCTCATTCTTATCCTAACATACAGCATACTTTCCAAGTCTAATTTACATGCTTAGACATATGCATATCCATAGGCACTTGTTTGAGAAAGAAAAAACATCCTTATCATCCTTAGCATGGGTATAACTGTTAAAGAAAATCAGGTGTTGTAAATCACACACAGCTTAGCCATTTTAACTAAATGTCTCTTTAAAAATATCATCTTGAGTTCTTAATTTACATTTAATTCTCTTCATTGTATTTATATTGTACACTATATGAAACCACTCATTCATGTTTGGTACGGCTGTCTTTAGCCACTTTCTGGTTGGAGCTGTTTTGCCAGCAACTAGCAGCACCCTCAACATGTATTTATCTTACTTTGCACAGTGAAGTTCTTCTAGGGCCTCACGGTAGAAGATTTTAAAATTAAAATACATTTATATCTTGTAAGCTGCCTCCAGGACACTGGACACTTTTCCAAAATGGAGCCCCGGAGGGACAATTCCCCAAAAAAAGGAAAGTGGTTTGCCACTGCAGTACCACAGGATCCCCAGCAGGCTGTCTGATTGGAGGAGTTAGATTTGTGCTGGAGCAGAGAAAAGCAAGACATGTTCTTCCAACTAAATTCTTTCCATGAGGGAGCACTGGACATCCGCCATTGCTGTCTGCAGATCCTGTCCCATTCTTCCTGTGACATTGTGAAATTGCTCTCTGCTTCCCATCTTGCTTAAATAGCCAAAGTATTATCCCCTTTTAAGTTTTGAAGATCTATATATAATTAGATATTACTTTTTGGTATGTAGCATCTTTATAAGCTTTTTGAAAAATATCAAGAATTTCCTCTCCCTCTGTATTATTTTCTTATGGAAAGTTATTTCCAATAAAATCTGATTTCAAAGTACCTAAATGATCCTGATTTTGAAGATCATGGTTGTCTTTTAAGTCCTGGAAGCTCAAGACTGTACCCTGATTTAAAAGTGTACAATACGCAGTGAGACCATTTTCCGTCCAGCATCTGAATTTGGTATCATATATGTTGGGCCTGAAATCTGTGTCATAAATATGAATATAAATTCTGCACACTGAACCTTTAAGAATGGAAGGGCTAATCTCCCTCTCTACTTTGAAAGTTGTAAAGTTTGAAATTTTATTCTGTTTTTTTTCCCCTGCTCAGATAAATCTGGAGGTGATTTTATCCCACCCCAAAAAATGTTATATTTGGAATGAATTTAAAAGTCTAGGTAGGATGTCCATCTTTAACGAATCTATACATGAGCTAATATTTAAATAAGGAATTCAAATCCATCTATTAATATCTTCTATCGTTTCCTTTTTGAGAGGGCCATAGTTAATTACTTCTAGTTTGGATAAGTCCGTAGTAAATTCCCAAGTATTTAACAAGTTTCTTATCCCAGTCCATCTAATACTTGTAGCGAAGGTACGGAGGGGGGTGTTATTCTCATTAGTGGATGCGAGGCCATGCGCTGCGCCCACTCCGACCAGGGGCGGCGCTGTGGTAGCTTGTCGTGTTGTTCAGCTCCAGCCTCAGCCGTGTCCATTGAAAGTCGGAAGTTGTTTTCTAGTTAGTGAAACTTTACAAAATGGCAGAAGACAACTCTTATGAGTCCATGCTCTGCGTCAAGCCCGAGGTCCACGTTTACAAGATCCCGCCGCGCGCCTCTAACCGTGGATATCGGTAAGTTGACGTCAGAGGGCGCTTACGTTTGTGACAGACAAGTGTCGGTCAGCGAAGCTAACTTAAACGGACATGCATCCATTATCGGACAGGCTCGTTTGGCTGGTGTTTTGTTACTTTTCTTCCGTTTCCCCGATAAATGTCGTCGACGCTGAACGCCCACAAAGTCCGTACACTACACCACACAGTATTTAGATTGATCCACGTGGTTGTTGTGCAGGTTTGTGGCCAAGAAGTTCCCCGCTGTTTCCAAAGAAACCCTCCACTCCATATGCTCTCGGGAACCGGACACCGCCACCGACAAACAGCTTACTTGAATCTCAAACCTGTTGTCGTGAAAAACGGTTAACACGAGCTGCCCGTGAAAGACGCGAGGGACTTTGCTTATAAAACTATGAAAAGTTCTAAATAGCTGAGCTCATGCAAAACACCACCGCCAGGGGCCCTAAATGCCGCAGGTTCACCCCACGTCGTCTCTGTCCGTATTTTGGTTAAAAGTACGTTGGACCTTCGCACTGCTGAAGCTAAACATCAACACTGGCGGTCTGACTTCACCTTGTAGTCTTCTTTTCTGGTGATGCTCTGTATTTTACATTTTGTGTTTATCAAACAAGCTTGTATATGAAGTTGGACGACATGACAGCTCCCACGAAAAACGAAGCCAAAACGTCTCGACCGCCCCCTGGTGGTTGACTACAGTATAGGTCACAAACCCCTCTTACTTCATGTCAGTAAATGGGACTTCGAAAAATAACACAAAATTCGAAACACACGGCTGAATGTATCTCGCAATTGGTCGAGTGTGTATCAATGGTACTTTGATACCGCAGCTCGACTACTACTGTGCAGTCTCTAGCACCAAATTACGTCATTGGCACGAGGGCTGGGCGACTATTATTATTATGATTATGGCTTCCAATGATTTTGTAAACAAAGTATTTAACAAAACTGTTATCATCCTGCATTCCGTTTAGCATTGAGCATTTAGATCTGTCGAGCCTTGCCACACTGTCTGCATGAGTGGCTGCGCCGTGGTTCTGCTGTGTTCATGGTTGTATGTTGTTCACACAGGCAGGATTTCTGCTGCGCTTCTGCAGTGTGAGGTTTCTGGTATAACGACTGTATTTACCACGAATATAAATTGGGCTTTATACTCAACTAAATGCCAGGACACCAGGGTTACTGCTACGTTCATTATGGCCGCCCCTGCTTCAGGATCAGGGCAGACACACATTTTGGACCCGGTATCCTGGTACTGTTCAGTATTACCCTACTGCTGTCCTCCATCCTCACTCCCCCGCTGACCTGCGCTCACTTTACACGTTATTAATGAACACCAACACTGATGAGAAATTTCTACGACCCATACAGTACTTAAAGTTTACTTTGTGCTTGTTTGATTCGCTCGAGAGTTTATGAGACACTTATTTAATCACATTGAAAAAAGGTCCAACATCCGGATTCATGAGCAGATATCATCGTTCGTCAGTTTGTGTGAGGAGTGGCAGACAAACGCACATGCCCACTCAGGAGAGAAGTTCTATCTGCAGATTATGACGCAATATGTTTTTATTTCATTGTTGCAGAAGAAGCAACACTGCGTTTGTCCATGAACACATAAATATACATTCAGCAGGTTTTTCTAGAGATCAGTTCTACGTGTGAGTGAATAGAAAAGAGCAGAGGAGCTGAGCAGTGTTGCTCACTCAGGCAGTGCAGACACTTTACAATCCTGCAGTCTAGTTCTTTGTGACACCTTTGCTTTTATTCATGTGACTGCAGAACAAAAGTACTCAGTTTCCCTTATTGTTTGATCTTAGTTTTACAAAAAACTTCCAATTTCGCTTCCTCCTGCTGTGCGAAGCAGCAGCTCCCATGCATGAAAGCTTAGATTGTGTCAGCTGTTCTTGTGAATGACAATTACACAAACCACTTTCTTATCCAGATGAGATTTTTTTCTTGTTTTTCTAGTGCTGCTGACTGGAAGCTGGATGAACCTTCATGGAGTGGAAGGATGAAAATCACTGCGAAAGGCAAGATCGCTTTCATAAAGTTAGAAGACAAAAACACAGGTACAATGATGTAAACACATCTGCTTACTACATGTGATGTTGTTTTCTGCATGCATCTCATTGAGTTCATAATTTATTAATGCTTCACAATCAACTCCTTTATCAAACCTTTTGCTTGACTTATTTCAGCTCTGGTAAAATGTCAGTAAGCCTCATGTGAGGATACAGCAGGGAAATTTATGGAAAACTCACAGTGAGCATGTGGGCGTGTTGATGACGTTTCAGCAACTAACCATTCAAAGTTGGTCATCGGTTCCTTTTGAATGGCCCTGATGAGTATAGCCAGAGAGATACAGAGCCTACCCTGCATGATCTGCTCATCAGCAATGAATATACACTAGATCGTGTGGTAATTATTTGTTTAGGTTGTTTGTTAGTGTCACATTTAGGTAGCACATGATGGCAGTTAAAGGTCCAGTGTGTAGGTGAAAGGGATGTTTTTGATTATGAATTGGATGTAAAATAATCCTAGTGATGTTTTCACTAGTGTTTAATCATCTAAATTGTTGTTCTCTTTACCCTAGGATGAGCCCTTTATATTTACATCTGGAGCAGGTCCTCTCTACGGAGGCTGCAATGTATTTTACAGTAGTCCAAACTGTACAAATTCACACCTTTTGAGTTTTGATGACAACTGAAGGCTACCACAGGTTCTCCATGTTTGGAAGGGGAGGGTGAGGGTTATTCAGCTGCAAGATGCAAGTTCACCACTAGATGTCACTAATTCTACACATTGAACCGTTTAAAAATGTTTGAAGCCTCAAACCGATGGTCCACAGCACAATGGCACTTGCTGTTGTAGTAAACTCTTTAGTGGATTAATCGAATAGAAAGCTATTCAAAGCCCACAAGTGACTTCTGAGATTTCCCATAGAAACAAATTATTTAAATGAACAAAACAAAGACAGATTATGTGAAAGCATCTCGCTGTACTCACAGTTTCACTAATCCATGGGATAAACCTTCATATATAACCTTTCACATTTCCTCCACATTTAACAAAATGTTTTCTTGTGTGCTTGTCATCTTCCTGAAGGACAAACACACAAGAAAACATTTTCTCACAACAAGAGAAAAGCTGTGTGAGGAAAGTTATGCGTTTGTGTTATTACAGCAGATTATCTGCTTTGCTTATTTCATGTTAACGGAGAAGAAAGCGTCATACGTTAGTCACAGTGTGATCGAAGTGCCTGTGAAGCAGCCTTTTTACTTCATTATTTACCACTCAGAAAATACCCCTGAGGCACAATGTGGTGTAAATTTGTTCTTTGCAGGAGAGCTGTTTGCACAAGCTCCAGTCGACCAGTATCCAGGTTGTGTGGTTGAATCAGTCACCGACTCCAGCAGGTATTTTGTGATACGGATAGAGGATGGCAATGGTAAGACTTTTTCAACAGGATATCAATTCAAATGAGAATGTTACATATGTACAATGTGGCAATACGTAAACTAATTTATCCAGTTACCCTATTGATCTTAATGTATGACGACCCTGATTATAAAGACATCTTATTTTTTGTAACTAATCTTTTCTAAATAGGAAATATTTTGCACTAAATAAAGCAGGTAGCTGTACTGTGCTTATTGTCTCTTAAATTTTATATCACATGTATATAAACAGCAGAATTAAAAACAAGCCTGTAAATACGACAAACTCTCGTCACTCTTTCTAAGAATATTTGTGTCACATTTAGTGTCACATAAAGGTTATGTTAGTATATGTTTATTGTGTAAATATTGTAGGAATATATTTGTTTTATGAGATGTAAAGTTAGTTAACATTACCTAAAGTTTACTTTATTGTCTTTACAATTGCTTTGATTAAAGGACGTCATGCTTTTATTGGTCTGGGCTTTGCTGATCGTGGAGACTCATTTGACTTCAATGTTGCTTTACAAGACCATTTTAAGTAAGTTACTGCCTGTTACATGTATATTTTTGTCCCCAATGGGTATTTAAACATACGACCTATGAATGATCAAGTCTGTATGACCTGCTACAGTTTTCTAGACGCATCTTTGTACCTTTTTGTTTTTGTCTAAATGTGTAGTTAATTTCCAACATTTAATCTTGTATGAGTGGATATTATGCAAAGTTGCACAGCATGCATATGTAAATTGTATTCTTTAATTATATTCTATAAAAGTGAGTCATTGATTGCCGTTTGTTGACTTATGAAATAATTAAAACAGAGACTCGTGGAAAAAAGAAAAAAGGTATTTGTTAAACTATGTCAGCAGCAAGCAACATGACATAATTTTAATACTCTGTCGTACCATTGTTAAAATGTTTAACCCATTGATCTACAATTTGTTGTCTGGTATCTGCAACTGCACCATCCCTGTTTCATTCTTAAGTACCACCTTAAAGTTTAAATTGACCAAAAATGATTTACAATGATAACTGTTATGCTTTCAACTCTATTTCTAAAGATGGGTGAAGCAAGAGGGTGAGCTCGCAAAAATGGAAGCTTCTGATTGCGTAGCCCCTAAACTGGACCTGAGCTTCAAAGAGGGACAGACAATCAAGATCAGCATTGGGGTGAGTATGTCACCAAGACATCACAGGTGGAAGGAGATGACCATAATGACAACAGTATTGATCAGGAAAATGATGATTTAAAGTTTTAGAAACTGTTGTAACTCTGTCTACCACAGAACATCAAGAAGAAGGATGCGGGTGGTGTCAAACCGCGGGGGGCGGTTGGAGGTCTGCTCCCACCCCCACCAGGCGCAAAGGCTGGAGGCATGGTGCAACCTCCTGGAGGACAAGAGGCAGTCCCAGCTGTTCAAACTAACACTGGTGATCACCCTGCTTTTATATTAGATAAACATTTTTTAAATCATTACCAGATGTTAAAATCATTTATACTTTACTTATATGTTTTTTCTTCAAATAGACGCTCTTTTAGACTTCGGTTCCCCAGTCCCTGCAGCCCAGCCCAGCTCGGACGGTTGGGGGGATTTCACATCTGCAGGTTCCAAGTAAGGTTTTCAGCATCTTTTTCTTGTAGTAATACATCTCATCCATTTGTCATATATGTATCAGTTTTACGTGACTGTTTTTGAGGTATTCCTCTCATTATCACTCTCATCTTCCACCACCTCTCCTCCACAGCTCCAGTAAAGATGCTGTCAAATCAGGATGGGTGCAGTTTAGTTGAGTTGTGAGAAAATGTGCACACACTCAGGTTCCATACATTCCATGGGCAGGACCATTTTGGCAAAAAGAAACTAAAAGAGAGGAACTGTTAGTAAAACTTGACCGCCTCCGTCACTGCTTTTGTTCTGTAAAGAGTCTGTTTATGTTGACCATAGCCCGCTGACCAACACATTCTGAAGGAACAAACAGCAAAATGTACAGAATTTTGACAATATGACTATTCTTTTCATACTCTGCTATGCAGTGAGGTTTGTCTTTTGATTTTTAGTAGTCTGGTAGCCTCTAAACTGTCATTGTTAGAGACTCTGCTCTCTCAGAAAAGTGAGTGTACTGATGGTTGAAGTGCAAGGTTGTTTCCTTACACTAACAGGTGCGTGTCCACCGCCTTAAATCAAATGCTCCTTTTATTTTATTCCTACTTTCTAGTCAATCTGTCAAAAAACAGATTTGAATCGTACCCCTCTAATTTTCTTCTGCTGTCAGTGTCACATTTATCTCATTACACCAGCACAACTCATCTCAAAATTATCTGAACCATTTGGGAAAACACAATGATTTACAATTGAAGTATATATGTTTTGTTTAGCTTGTCTATGTGTGTGTTAGTGATCTTACATTGATTGTTTAATTAGTTAGGGCCCGGGCACAGAATGGTGCACATTACATGGCCCAAACATGCTCGCTGTGCGAACAATTATATATTTTCAGGGTCTTGCACATTGGCATGGCAAATGGCTCGATTGCACAGTTTAAAAATTCAAAGATCCCTGCTTTAACTTTGCTCTAGATGTATGAAGTTCAGGAGATGTGTCTATTAGGCAGAAGCCTCTTGGAGCTGTACGCTATACCCAACAGGAAATTTGCCATTTTGAATTTATTGGTCAAATCTTAGGCTTTTTTTGCCATTTATACACTCTGTACTTTGATGAATTCGTTGTAGGGAATTAATTTATTCTTCAATTTTTTCCAGTCTAATCTTGATACTTTAATTGTAATAAAATGCAAAGGGTTTTAGTTTCCGGCCGTTTCGTTGGGTGAAATTTTGTTTTTTTTATTTATTTAAAAAAAGACCAATTGCCCACGGACACTTATTACATACCATAACCTGGATTACTGACAATCTTCAGTCCTTCAACAATCTTTCAACTCCTGAAGAAGGTGGAGAGGCCTGCTGTCAAAGAGGAAAAAGAAGCTGGAGATGGTGCCAGGCTTTTTGTACAGGCGACTTTTCAAAGAGGGAGCAATTCATTTCTGGCTTTTTTATGAGAAAGGAAACCATTAGCAGCTCTGGACAAGGCCATTCAGTTAGGGATATTTCATTGTACCCAGAAATGATTGTGATAAATGATATTGTAATAATTTTGAAACCAGTTCATACCGCTGATGATAATATTATAGCATATTAATAATTGACCTTTCAAAGACCAATGAACTTTGAAGTCTTGAGAATATTCAGTCTGACATTTGAAAATATTAAAATATCAGAAATAAATAAAATATGACTAAAATAAACCACACAACCAAAACAATAATGAAATGGACCCTCTGGCTCTGTTAACAAAAAGTACTTCCCTTACTTCTCCTCCATGCTGTTGACCTCTGATGATGTGTAAAGCCTCTGCCACCCTGTCTGTGTGGCTGTTAGCCTGGTTGTTCAGACACCAGATTATCAAGGACAGGAAACAAAACATTTGGGTCTGGCAAGATGCCTTGGTAGTGCCCCCCTACAGACCCTGTTGGGTACATTTCTCCTGGATTTATGAAATGTGGTAGACCGATATGTCAGGCAAAAACTTAAAGAATGCCCCCTGGGTTCATGAAGTAAATTCATCAGGAAGTCCACAATTTTGGATGTTTATTTGAAAATGTTAGGGTCATGTCAATTGTAGCTCTCGTCTTTACCCTGAGGCCTGTTTATACCAGGTTTTCTTTTCTTACCCATCCCTAAATAAAGTAATTATTTTTTCTTATTTTGTCAGCTCCCCCCTCTCCTTTGTCTTGTGATTATGGTGAAAGTTCATGTGTGTAAAACTTGTGAATTCTCATATTGCTAGTATCTTTGTCTCTTTCTGCCCATTCCGTTGTCGCTCTACTTGAAATGTTACACACCGTCTCGTTCTCCATTTACAAAGCAGAAGTTTTGTAGATTAGAAGTAGAATCCATTGTTTCACCTACATGTGCTGATCTATCCAAGGAGCGAGGGCCCTTTAATACTCCTCGCACCTTTAACTTTACGTTGAAGTTCTTAAACCATTATCAGAAATGCAACTTTTCATCACTGTATTGGGATAGAGTCGTGATTGCCATTTTGTCTGTGATTCAAAGTTTGAAAATGGTTGTCTGTTCATGTTTGTTTACACCCTCCATGTCTTTTCCTCGTGTTTTTTTTTTAATGTGCCTTTTACCAAATAGAATTTTCCTTAATCTTGTTGATAATTTGCAACAAGAATTTGATCAAGTGCCTTTCTGAAAAAGATCTAAAACTTATAAAATGTTATGTTTCCATGTAAATAAACGATGTATTTCATTGGCTCTTTTTGTGAATGTAAATCAACGAAATAACCAGTGTCTGCCTGTGGAATTACAGGATTTAATCTGAATTTGTATGTTCTCTAAAGCTAATGTGCGATTTTTCCTCTTCACATTTGCACTATGTTGTCCAAAATCAGAGTTTAAAGGTTAACACTGCATCAAATGATAACATGAAGTCAGCTTAGACTCATGTTGAAAACTAAAGAATGTTGAAAGTTAAATTGGTTCAGTTTGATATCTTTTATTTCAGACTGTCAATTGTTGTATGGTCTACGGTTGTAAAATAATCAGATCATTTAAGTCAGATCAGTTTCACTCGAGTCATTTTGTGTCATGATTGGATTCATATAGAGACAACTAACTAACATTATTACGCTAGGGTCAGGCACATCCTCACTGGTTGTAAAATAAGTATCTCCTAAGGTAGGTATACGTTGATACACAACCAGATAATGCCTTGCAGCAACACTAGAAACTAAGTGAACTGCTACCAATGCCTTGCCGTCCAAAACATCGAATGCAGTTTAAAGGACAACATTTATCCGCGAGAGGGAACAGGAAAAGAGAGGGCCTTCTCCACTGGCGAGATGCTGGTGGATGTGGGCCAGCGACTTACAGTCCCATCACATATTGTCACTACCACCCTAAGACCTGACCTGATAATCTGGTCTAATACCCTGTGCATCGTCTACTTTTTAGAATTGACAGTACCCTAGGTGGATAATGTTGATGAAGCAAATGAGAGGAAAAGGCTGTGGTATGCAGACCTTGCATTTGAGGCACAGCAATGTGGCTGGAAAGCAATAGCTTGCCCTGTGGAGGTTGGCTGCACCATTAGGTTGCACAAAGATCTGGAGATCCATCGACAAGCCCTGCGCCGGACCATAAAAGAAACATCACACACTGCAGAACGCTGCAGCCAATGGCTCTGGATCAGGAGGAAAGATCCCAACTGGGCCCCAATATGCTAGGGACATGCACCAAGGTCTGATCAACCTGTGGTGGGCCTGCCTTAAAAGAGGATGTCTTGTGATTAAAAAAACACCTGATGACGCTAAGGTACACAACTGAAGATATGTCCCTAACATCCGCTAACATCATCTGGCAATAGGCATTAATTGCTGCGGTCGAACGTACAAGGAATATTCTCCATCTTGTCCTATGTTCTAAAATGGTACAGAGTTTAGTTTAAAAAGGCTAAAGAGGTAATGATGTCTGATCTACTGAGCAGCCACATGGCTTTCATAGTACTGCCATAATACCCAGCAGCCAGTCAGATTTACCTTTATCCTCAGCGTACCCTCAAGTTCGGCCTGTATCATTGATCAGAAGGTCAAAACACTTGATGACGCTAAGGTGCACAACTGAAGTTATGTCCCTAACATCCGCTGGTGGCCCCTAACACCTGCTAAGATCTAATGTTTTGTTTGTGGTAATTTGTGCAGAAGACCTTCAGACGTACAAGGGATATTCTACATCTTATCCTATATATTAAATCATATAAACTCTTGTTGCTTTTTACATAAGTGAGATATAAAAAATATGTTGCAGTTGTAATATTTCCATCTTCCTGCAGAAATTTAACTCCAAAATTGAATTAGTTGAGATCTCAAATTTCCTTCAAAATTAAGACAAACACAATCAAGTAACACTGTATCGATTTACGGTGATAGTCAGCAGCAACTGTCTTATTCTGAAAATATCTGACAGTTAGATGCTTACTATCGCTATTTGATCACCAGCCATAATGAGGTCACTCTACTCTGCCTTATACAGCTTGTTGGAGCTAAGTTCAGGTGAAGGTGCTGATGGCTGATGAATTAAAGGAAGAAACTAAACTTGCACCTGTGAAACAGTGAATTTTCAGCTTGTAAAACAGCAAAACTTTAGTCTCAGTGGAATAAATCCTGAGAACAAATTATTCGATTTTGAATCTTTTAATAACTGTTTTAAATATGGGAGGGAACCGGAGCACCTGGAGGAAAGCCACAACAAGAGAGCAAATAATTCCATTTCATACATTTTATTCATTATAAATGTGGGGATACCAGAGCACCTGGAGAAAACCCATCACAAAACTTTAGACTTAGTAAAAGGTAATTATAATCGAAGAATATTGATAATAAAAGAAAATGCTTTGCCCCTTCATTTCGTAGAACAGGTGATTAGGAGAGAGAAAAGAAAATCAAAAACCTCATCAGTCAAACAATGAAGGTTAGGGTTAGGCTTAGGGTTGTACCAGTACAGTAATGTCACAGCATGATAAATAACTTTTAGGTGCATCTACTGTGTTGGTGCACCGTTACTGTTCAGAAAATATTTAAATTTGAAAGTGAAGCTATCGGAATAACATCATCCACCTTTTATCTCCGGAAGAAGGAAGAGAACCTTGCTCTGAAAGAGGAGAAGAAGCCAGGCTTTTTGCACAGGCGTCTTTTCAAAGAGGAGCAAATTGATATCTCAAGTTCTGGATCTCTTAAAAGAAAGGAAACCATTAGCATCTCTTGACAAGGCCACTTCTTACACAACTCCTTGAAAATGACCTCTTCAAAGATTGTTTTGGGGATGAAAGTTGAGTCAATGTCTTTGACCTCGGCCCATATTCTCTCCAGCAGATGATGACTTGTGTCTGTTATGTCGACATCAGTCCTGGTCACCTTTGCCTTATTATAGATTTGTGATATGAGCTGGTCCAAGAGAACACTGACATACATTTTATATCTGTTTGCTGCCAGCATCTTTGCAATCTCCTCCCTGGAGTTCCTGTCTGATGATGTTGAGTTCTCCTGATCTTTGCTGACCTCTGATGATGATGACTGCTTCGATCTTTTCTCCTCAATGCTGCTGACCACTGCTGGTGTTGACTGCTTCGATGTTTTCTCCTCAATGCTGTTGGACTCTGATGACGATGACTGCTCAGATCTTTTCTTCCCTCCGCTGCTGACCTCTGATGATGATGACTGCTTCGATCTTTTATTCTCACTGCTGCTGACCTCTGATGATGAAGTCTGCTTCGATCTTTTCCCCTCAATGCTGCTGAACACTGCTGGTGTTGACTTCTTCGGTCTTTTCTTCCCTCCGCTGCTGACCTCTGATGATGATGACTGCTTTGATCTTTTCCCCTCAATGCTGCTGAACACTGCTGGTGTTGACCGCTTCGATCTTTTATTCTCATTGCTGCTGACCTCTGATGATGATGTCTGCTTCGATCTTTTCCCCTCAATGCTGCTGACCACTGCTGGTGTTGACTGCTTCAATCTTTTATTCTCATTGCTGCTGACCTCTGATGATGAAGTCTGCTTCGATCTTTTCCCCTCAATGCTGCTGACCACTGCTGCTGTTGACTGCTTCAATCTTTTATTCTCATTGCTGCTGACCTCTGATGATGATGACTGCTTTGATCTTTTCCTCTCAATGCTGCTGAACACTGCTGGTGTTGACCGCTTCGATCTTGTATTCTCACTGCTGCTGACCTCTGATGATGATGACTGCTTGTTTGTTTCCAGTGAGTCGATGGCCATAAAAGCCTCTGACACCCTTTTTGTGTGGCGGTTAACTTGATTGTTCAGCCACCAGCTTATCAAGGACAGAAAACAAAACACCCTGGTCTGAATTTCTGCATATATGCCCCTGTGTGCCATAGGAACAGCCACCTTTTTCGCTGGACCTGAACTAATGTCTGAATTCCTTCCAGGTGTGATGTACGCATAGATGAGATCTGAAAGCTGTTCTGTGAATACAAGAACCTTTTCAGATGGAAGCTTCTTCAGTGTTTGGAATGCAGAACTTTCATTTCCACCTCCCGGCTTCTCCTTCTCCAGAAGCACAGCGTCAATATTAGCCATCAATGAGTGTATCGTCAGCCTCCTATTGACTTTGGTCTCCTCCTTGAATTTTTTCGCGACCCCTGTCAGTATTTGAAGCGTCCCTGCTGTGGCAAAAGTCTTTATGAAAAGACTATTGATCGTCCTCATTCCTTTACTGATTGAGAGGTTTGGCTCTGGAGATTCCTTTCCATTTTTGCTTTCCTTATTGATTGACTCAATAATTTCATCTAAAGCCATATCAATCTCTGGAGAAAACGATGAATTGAGAAAGAGGCTGTCATGGAACTCATCAAAGAAGTCTGTGATGTCAGTCAAACTATTGTTGATTGCTTCCTGGACAAGCATCTTCCCACTGTCCATACTGCTTGTTGTTGAACCTCCCTCTGAGGAACTACCTGACTTGTAGCTGACTCCTGAAGAGGGGGAGCTTGAAGAGGTCCTACACATCCGAATGGGATCATATGAAGCGTCCTGTTCCTCTGAGGAATTGGCCTGACTTCGCCTGCGCGATTGACACTCGAGCAAGAGTTCGATTTTTGCATCTTCCTTTAACGTCTCGCAGGCATAACAGATCATCTTCTGGACTTTAGCGGGGTTAATGAGGCGGGTTGGTATAGGCTTCTCAGAGCTCACACAGGTGGAGCTTGCAGACAAGGTGGAGTTGACAGTCTTCGTCACCTCCTCTACAACCAAGTCTGTGAGCTTATCCAAACTCGTAGACTTTGTTGTGCCTGGTGAAAGACTGTCGTTGAGAGTGTCGCCCAGAATGGACCGAACTTCTTCCTCAGACATGGGTGCAAGGGGACATCGCTTTGCAATGGCATTTGAAACGGTCGCCATTAACTTCAGCAGAAGATCTGCCAACATAAATGTTGTAGCTTCATCCGGTTTGCATGACTTCAACAGCTCCCACTGCTCTGCACTGATCTTCGTAAAAAAGGAATCGAAGTACGGGCGGACAGTCTCTTCCTCTATATCCATTTGTTTCACTCTCTGAGTGATCTCCATTGCGACTGTTGTTTGTTTCAATGTGTTATTTTCGCTGTTCAAGATGTGTTTTCCAAATTCTCATGAAAAATCTCTTATCTTCTTTGTTCTACCAATTCGCTGGTTAGTGCAGACTGACTCTTCACTAGTTAATTTTCTGAGATAAAGAGCCTCTTTAAATAATAGGAAGGGAAAAAGAAGCAAGGGAGTTTAAAGGAATTGAAGCAAAGGAGTTTAAAGGAATTGAAGCAAAGGGGGTTAAATGATTTGAAGCAAAGGGGGTTAAAGGAATTGAAGCAAAGGGGGTTAAAGGACTATGATGTGACTAATAGATCAAAGGAAACTCTGATGTAACAATAAGCCACACCCCTCAACTTTGACTGTAACATAGTTAGTTGGTAGGCAGACAAAAAGGTAATCATTCATTGAACTATTATATCCATTTTGTTTCTCAGACAATACACGTACACGCTTGCGCTTACCGACTACGGTGGAGCGAGTCAGCAGCTTCAGGTTCCTTGGGGTCCACATCATTGATGACCTGACCTGGACCCACCACACAGACTCCATCAGGAAGACGGCCAGACAGCGGCTCTTCTTCCTCCGCAGGCTGCGGAGGCTCAACATGGATGCCAGGATTCTCTGCAATTTCTACAGGTGCACCATAGAGAGTATCCTGACTGGCTGCATCACCGCCTGGTATGGCAGCTGCACCGCCCTGAACCGTAAGGCTTTACAGAGGGTGGTGAAGTCTGCCCAACACATCACCAGGACGGAGCTACCATCCATGGAGGACCTCTACACCCAGCGGTGTAGGAAGAAGGCCAACAGGATTATCACAGACCCCTATCACCCCAGCCATAAACTGTTTTGCCTGCTGCCGTCTGGCCGACGGTACCGCAGCATCCGGGCCCGCACCACCAGGCTCAGAGACAGTTTCATCCCCCAGGCCATAAGACTTTTAAACTCCTCCAATCTGCAATAACTCCACTAAACCAGCACCTTAGCATATTTGCACTATTGCACATAATTGCACTATTGTTTTTTTTCTTTAGGTGTATATATATATTTAGATATATATATATATATTTTATTTTCTATTTAAAATTTTTGATATTCTATTTTATATTATTTTATTCAATATTTTTTTGCTTGTAATATTCGGAGCATTGCTATAAGAGAGCCTGTGACCCACGCATTTCATTGCCAGCGACTGCTTAATGTAATTGTTGTGCATTTGACAATAAACTCTTGAATCTTGAATCCACTTGGATCGACCTTGTATTGCAGTACCTCTAGGAACGGTTCACCAACTCAGTAGATGGCGGTAATCAGTCCAAAATACTCTGTTTAATCTATGACAATACCATGACACAAAGAAGTTTTTTTACAGTTATCTTCTGGGATCACATGATCAAAGTCCCTTTCCCAACATATTTTAAGGTCCTCCAACTTTGGAAATGTATATAAATATAATCATAGAATTTTGATGCTCCCTTATTTTTGTGCTCCATCTTAGGTGAGAGATCTTCAATTCCAGTTGTACCTTGAAAATGTATTTATTTGAAATACAGCCATGCCTAATTTAATAACCAATGCCTAGGTACACTGAGTGGAACTAATGCAGTCCCATACAAAATGCCATATATTATATAAATATTGTACATTTCATGAAGGTAGGACATGTTTTAGGGCTGTTGGTGTTGGATTGTATTAGTTTTAGCTTGGTGTACCTAATAAACTGCTTCACTTAGTTCCTTATGCAATACGTTACCCTTCATGTCCCTTGTATAATACTTTGTGCATTGTCAGGGATTTGTTCTGCAGTTGAAAAACAAATGACTTAAGATAAATTATGAATAAAATTCACATATTTTTCCTTTGGAGAAGTGATGAATGTCACTGTCTGATCTGTGTCGGCACCAAAGTTGGGATCTGCGATTTTGTTTTATGGTTTGTATTAAGCATATATTTAACAAAGCACTTTGTCAACTCCAAATACAAATGACTTCTGAGTCCTGTTTTCTATAGCTTTTTTCTAAATGTCAGTTTTTACTATGTATGACTGATCTGTGGAGAAAGGCATTTTCTTCTTCATCATTCCTGTGTATGCTGAGTGAATATTATAGAAGTGACACTAAATCTGATTCTGATTGTGTTGCAAGTTGATTTAGCGCAGCATCACACAAGCCAAGAAGTTAAAACCTGAACAATACCAGCTCTTCAGAGAAATATCAGTAGTGGCATATGTACCAACCAGTAACTAACTAAAAGCTGAAGCAGGTTCACACTGAACACATGGGGAACATTATGCTGCCTGTACATTCTACACACTAAACCTTTAAGGTTTCTACATTCTATTGGCCAGGTATTCAGTATCCTAAGCATCCACGTTTAGATTTAAAGATGGAAAAATAATTACATTATTACAAAAACTAATGCAAGTACAATAACTATTTACATTATACTTATCAACCATTTGCGCACTTCAACATAGTATTCATTGGTTTGAATAATATCTATCTTAAAGTTGAAAAAAATAGACAAATTTAAGTGGAAAATATTTTTGTATTCCATTAAAAAAATAAAATAGAGTTTGAGAGATTTGATTTTAGCACCTCTTGGATTTTTGACTAATGGGTGTCAAGTTTTTTAAACAAATGTAAATAAAGAAAAATAATGTTTCTGGTTTTATTCAATTCTAAGCAGAAATGAATCATATGACGCGATGGCAGCAGGACACCACGTCGATCCGACAGGACACAGACTGACTCCAGGCTGGTGAACTGAAAGCCCCTCCCCGGAAAAAGCATGTCGTAGGAGATTTGAGTTCGAGGCTGCGCCGCCTGACGACAACTTCTGGACGCGGCTTGTTCGCCGAGTCAGAGCTCGCTCGGAGTGATGGAGGGACGGCGGAGGGTCGCTGATCACACAGGTGACTCGAGGTGAGATGCGTCACATTATACTGCAGACAGGGAAGTGGATGTTTCCGCGGCGAAGGCGACAGGAGACACAACACGATGCGTCGCTCTGTACATATTCAGACTGTCGTTTCCACAGCGCAGCGTTTGTGTCAGCGTGAAGCCCAAATAAAGCGAACGCTCGCCTCCTGTTGCGTGGTGTTGATGCTTCGCAGTTTAACGCACAACACACCCTCCTCCTGCTGCTGCTCCTCCTCCTCCTCCTGCTGCTCCTCTGCTCCTCCAACTCCAGACAGACTTTTGAAAACTTGGGCGTGTCCTTTGGGATGCGTTTGTGTGCGTGTGATCAGATAAAGAGGCTGTAGGTGATGAATCAAACGCCGTTTTCAGACATTGTTCTCCGGAGGGGCTGTATATGAGGACGCAAACGAGAGTCAGAGTCTGGAGGCTCTGACTCCCGCCGGCTCCATTTTAAAAACTCCGCAGAAAGTCAGGAGGAGCCTCAGCAGGATTCACTGCCAATGAGTTGTTGGTGACAAATGACCACGTGACAGACACTAAAATTAAAATATATATATATCAATAATCAAATATCTAAGGTGAATGTCAGGAGATTATTTGGAGTTCAGTGCTTGTCTAAATGCAGCTATAGACACTGTAGCCTCCAGTTCCAGGTCATGTTGGTAACAAACAAATAACTGCTGAGGAAGCAGTTGATGATCGATGACTGGAGATCCCACTTAATATTCGGCGGGTTATTTATTGGTTTGACTGTAGGCCTGCACAATTAAATAGAATATGAGTACGAGGGGAGGCCATCTCTGTCTCTGGCCCCCTTCTCCGACAAAATGTGTCCTTGGAACTGAGTTCAATGTTTTGGAGGGCAAGGCATTGGCAGTAGTTCTTGTTAGCCATTTTCAGACATGACCTCCAGGTAAAATCTGGTGAATTGGCTTCAGAGTTTACCCGTAGTCTGCCTTTTGAATTGAATTTGTTTTACGACCTGAAATGTGTATAGTTATAAAAATAACCAAACATCCGGCAGCAGTCAAAACATTCAGATTTTGCTCAATATACACACACACAAACACACACACACACAACCACAGAGATACATCGGACACACTTGTGTACTCAGAGTGGGTAAAACAACATAACAGGGTCTTTGTGAACAGAAATGATGTATAGGTGCTTGTTGGCATATAGGGCAGGGAAGTGAGATCCGACCACGAGACACATGCTAATACTCAGTTGAATGCATGCACTCAGAGCTGTCCACGCAAAAATAGCACATGTTAATACCAGGTGTATATTGGACCATTCTCAAAGTTTGAATTGAAAATGAAAGTAAAGAAGAGGAGTTATCCATCTGGAAGAGAAAAAAGAAAGGGAAAAACGAAATGATGAGGAAAAAGAAAAGCAAGACAGTAGTTAGTGAAGCAGATAACAGGATAACTGAATGCTGTCATTAGCATTGACCAATGGGAGAGACACTTGAATTTAAGTTTTATATATTTACATTGTGCCAATTTATGTCTGCTAATGTGAACACTGGCTCATTTTCTTTTCTTTTTTTATGTACCCATTTAAGTGAAAAATTTGAAATCAAAAAATGCCTACACTTCCTACCCTTCATTGGTGTAAGATTATTTATAACTAATGCTGACACATGCTGTTTGAGGGGCCCCCTGGAATGTCTTGCCTGGGGCCCCAGTAGACTCTAGTAACGCCACTGTGCGTGGTGCGTGTTGCTTCGTGCAGTGAGAGTGTGGAGGCGGTGGAGGAGCTGTGCATCTTTAAACCCACTAATCCTGCTGACTGCTGTCCTCAATCTGTGCCTGCCGGAGCCGGACGCGCACACGCTCCGCTCCTCTGCGACTCCAACAGCAACAAAACAACCGCGGTTGCAAAGTTTTTCCCCCTCTGAATTGATTCGCTCTCGTCCGGGAAGTAAAAGACGATCGTTGAACTGAGTTAATCCGATTACCCCCGTGGGATCTGGAATATCTGCTGGCACCGCGATGAGCGCAGCGGAAAACTCAGAGGCGGACTCCAACAAGCTTGAGAGCGTGATCCAGGTGAGGTGCAGCGGCTCTTCCTCTGGATCGTATCGCTTATTTAATGTAGGAGCTGCCTGGTGTTCAATGTGACACATCCATCTGGTGACCTTTGTATGTGTGTGTGTTCCTGTTGGAGGACGATGTTGTGTCCACTACGCAGCAGTTTTGGAGCAGTGTGCCACCCCCTGGTCTTGTGGCACTTCATCACAATCAACATAATCTTTCACTTCATTCTTGTCACTGCCTGTGTCTCAAGCTATACATTCCTATTTTCCTGATTACTGTCATCATTGTCTCTCGTCCTGTTTTGTCTGAAGGACTAATGTGTGTTTTCTGTTCACAGAGGCTGGAGGAGAGTGTTCTGTCTGAGGAGAAGCGGCTGACGGTCCGGGGCCCTTCGCCTGATGCTCCCGCTACATGTCTGCCAGCACGAGTACGACAGATCGTCACAAAGAACCTCAGCGATAGCTGTGAGTGGCCACAGTCTGCTTATGTGGTATCAAATTAAAGATGAGACCCCTCTCTTTGCCTAATCGGGGTCTCTTTCTCTGTGTCCTCTCCACAGCGGGGGCCATGTCCTCGGTCATGTCCCTCCAGGAGGAGAACCGAGTGCTGCAGGGAGAGTTGGGGAGGCTGGAGGATCTGCTGGCACACAGCAGGGCAGACCGTGATGAGCTCGCTATCAAGTACGGTGCAATTAGTGAGAGGGTAAGGCAACACACCAGGACAACAGCAACAGTAGAGACGTGAGCTGCAGTAAGCTGGATAAAAACTAAGCTTGGAGAGACATTAGATATGATGGTGAACAATGTCCTTATCAAGTATCCTGATTTTCAAACGTGATTTGACCCCTGACATCATCTGCACTCTTTTATAAAAAGTTAGTTCTCAAACATTTGAAAATCCTTCAGGTTAAATACTGTCAACCTAAAGGGGCTGTGCTATCTTCCCTTTTTCCAAATGTTCCTGTTTCCTTGGGGTTTCTTTGTCTGAGGTCTGCCGGTCTCCCAGGTGATGGGGGCTGGAATGAGCTGAAGTGGAATGTTGCCATGGTGTCTGTCACCCTGGGCAACTGTAAACAGGGGCTTGAGTGGAGAGGAGGTGTAGTGGTCAAAGTGGGTTTTTGGGTTGAACATTAATAAAGAAAACCCACTTCCCCAAAACCAAGAGGCAGCTCTGATTAAAGTAGGTTCACTGTCAGATAAAATGGCTCTTTTACCAAACTCTATTGATTATTATATATCAATACTAAACAGATTTTCAGTCTATTGAGTTGAGGAGGGGTCTTCAGAGCAATGTTTGAGAAACTCTAAATCCAGTAGCTTATACGTGTTCTCTGCAACATAGTGACGTCTTATCTCCACCCTTAACTAATTCAATTAAATAACATCAAAGTAACAGTGAGTGACTGGAACTAGGTGTTTCTGAGTTGTCCGTCAAAGATAGAAAAAATGGTCACTGAGACTCACGGATTAAATGATTAGATTTTGGTGGTCAAAGGTCAAAACATGTTTTTGGCCTCATGAACATGACATCTTTCCTCAAATATTGACCAGGTGTCACTTCATCAAACATCACCCTCTGCCTCTCACCTTTGCTTAAACCCTCAGCTGGAGCAGGCGCTACGTTTCGACACGGGAGATGGCGACCACAATTCCCCCGAGTCCCGCAGCCTGGCTCAGCAGAACGTGGATTTACGCAGACGGCTGGACGAGGAACAAGCTTCCTACAAGCGTAAACTCACCGCCTACCAGGAGGGTCAGCAGAGGCAGGCGCAGCTGGTGCAGAAGTTACAGGCCAAGGTAGGATAGTTTCACACTTGCCCTTAACTGTGACGTGGTCAGTGATACGTGAATTAGGATACAGATTTCTGTGCTGTGTCTGCAGGTACTTCAGTACAAAAAGAGATGTGGGGATCTGGAGCAGATGCTGCAGGACAAGTCTTCAGAGCTGGACAAACACAGGCTGAGTGTAAGTTTATTTACTAACATTGAGGAAACCAACTTTTATCCACACGACCATTGACCCCACACTTGTCATGACACGTTTTCTCATTTAGAGTCCCAATGACACGTCAAACGGTCGCCGTCAGGAAGAATCAGGCAGCAACCTGGAAGATGCTCTCATCTGTCTGGAGGAAGAACAACAGAGGTGACAACTAACCCTAACCCTCCAAAAAAGCTTAGAAAATATTTATTGTAAGTAAGTGACTACTGACAGGAGAGGGGCACTTCAGGGTCCAATCAGATTTCCGCGGCCCCACCCCTGCATCCGCCTCCGATCCACATATTTGCAGGCTGTGATAAAACTATAAACCACGTTCCCAAATTCATACGTAACATACATTTTAAAATACTTTAAAAGTAATTCTGGAACTCTGATATTTCTTCATATCTGTCGTACTTTACATGGGTCTTAAATTTGACAGAAATGTCAAAACATCCTATTGTTTAGTCCGACTCTCTGAAACTGTCAACCGCGCAGTCAGTTTTTCCTTTGTGTTTCGTTTCGTTGTCAGGAGCAGCAGTTTGTCTGCAGTGAATGCGATGCTGAGGGAGCAGTTGGAGCAGGCGGGTTTGGCCAATGAGGCACTCAGCCAGGACATCCGCAGGCTCACTGCTGATTGGACGAAAGCCAGAGAGGAGCTGGAACAAAAGGAGTCTGACTGGAGGAGAGAAGAAGAGGTGGGAGAAGGATGCCGTAAACTTTGAAACATTTAAAGGAGCATCAAGGAGAACGTAAAGTCTGGATAGTTTATTTGTGTTTCCCTCCTCTCTTCCTCTCAGTCTTTCCACAGTTATTTCACCAGTGAGCACAGTCGTTTGCTGATGGTGTGGCGGCAAGTGGTTGGGTTCAGGAGGCACGTCTGTGAAATGAAGAGCGCCACTGAGAGGTTAAGATCAGCAATTTGCACGTCCATGTTGTTTGTATTTTGGGAGCTGTGCACATTCACATTTCATGTTTTCCTCCCTCCCCTTCCTTCTCCCTTCAATCTCAGGGACTTGTCAGAAATGCGAAACGAGCTGGCCCGGGTCTCCCACTCTGCTCAGGTGTCCTGTGCAGGTGTGTCCGCCTCGCTGCACTGCCGAGAGGGAGGAGCAGCTCTGGCTCTGGAGGGAGAGAAGGCTCTCAGGGTTCAGCTGGAGCAGCAGCTGAGAGAGCGACTGACGGAGATGATGAATGTTCAGACCAGGACAGACACAGAGAGGAGTGAGCTCAATACCAGGTCAGTACCATTGTTATTAAGTTTCCATGGAAAAGTCCCATCCATTGTCTCTATAAACAATGTCAGGTCATTTACAGTTCAAGCATGAAACAGGCATCAGTGCAAAAGATGAATATATGTGTTACAAATGTTCTGGTTCTTTAAGAAGATGAATCCTGTGTACATGAAAAGATGAAGATTAGAAGTTATACATATATATTAAATTGCACATACTCATAGATATCAGGAAAAGACGTGCATTCATGTTTACATTTTACTTAAAAAATCATAGTATCATAATTTTATTGTCAAGTTTTATATATTTTGTTGTATTTGTTTTTTCTTTTTCTTTATACTTATTTCAAATAAAGTTTATGTCAAACTGTAAAATATCAAGCCTCAATTACATTTCTTTCTCGTAAGGATTTGAGAACAGCGTCTTAGGAATCATTGGCATCTTTCATATGTACATCGGCTGATTTTCCACCAAATGTTTTGTTTCATGTTTGTCGATCAGGTTGTCGGATTGTGTGCGAGAGGCGGAGAGACTAAAGGGCCAAATGGAGGAGAGAGAAAGAGAAGTGGTCAAGCTGACGAGGAGGCTCGAGGTGAGAGGACGATCATAATTGCATTAATCCTACTCCTTCAGGTCACCGGGGGATCTGTGCTAATTTTTCCTGAACTTTCCTGCAGGAGCAGAGTGGTCATGATGAGACTGACATGCAGATGATGAGAGCTCACACTGAAATGTTGTTGGAAACACTGCAAGACATTGCGCAGGTAACAAGCTGCACACACCTGCACACACACTCACACCATTAGGATGCAAAAGCCTCATTTGAGTTGTCTTTTCAAGACGATTTTGTCAGACGGAGAGTCGTCATCTGAAGCAGACCAGGACAGCTCTATGGCTCCTCTGCTGGCCTTGATGCGTGGCTCGTCCTCTCACCGCTCCTCCTCTTCTAGGAGGTCGTCCTCCCCCTCTCGTCTTTCCTCGCTGGCTGCTCCCACAGAGGCAGCGGTGTCTGCTCTGCGCTCTGCAGTCACAAACAAGTTGCTCCAGCTGCAGGTGACAAGTACATTTTTACACTCCTCTGTCTGATTTAGGACCACACAAGCACTCATTATATTTCATTATTACTCAGAGAAATTAAATAGATACTTTATTCATTGTATGCCAGTGTTTAAATTGGAAGACGCAGAGGACAACATTAACAAGAACACACATATGCATGTTTGCAGGATGTTCGAGGGCGTCTCGTCTCAGCCCAGTCCTCTATGCAACAGTTAAGAAAGCAGCTTTCAGAGGCAGATTGGACTAAAAGAGACACAGAACAGCGAAACCAAACTCTGCAGAGAGAGAAGGATGCTGCTCAGAGAGAGCGGGAGACCACACAGAGAGAAAAGGACCGTCTGAAGCAGGAGAGAGACACGCTGGCCAGGTTCACACTCAGTCTCATCACATTTAACAATTTTGCTCCTGATCCTTGAGTAACACTTACTCTACAATGTGTTCTCCTACATGCCTCTCGCAGTGATAAGGTTAACTTGGAGAAGACTGTACAGGCGGCACAGAGCAGCAACCAGATGCTGCAGATGGACTGCGAAAAGCTGCAGCTGACGGTGGCGTCCACGCAGCGAGAGCGTGATCATGAGAGGGAGGAGAAGGAGGCTGCCATTCAGGAGAGAGACCGTGTGAAGGCAGAGACTCAGAGGATGTAAGTAGGGTAATATACAGTGATTAAGTGAATGCGATGTAGACACTAATCCACAGTCTAGTCTGGTGCAGCCAACACACAAACAGCAAACACACACATACTCACAGGGAGCCATCAAGAAGTTGTGTATTAGCTTACGAAGCAGAAAGTCTCTGTCTGTCGATTCTCAAACCTCATCAACCAACTTTTGAAAAGATCTGATATATATCCTGTGTTCTAAAGCACCACGACGGCTCCTCTGACAGACGCCTGACAAAAGTGTTATTTCCTAAGAAGATACCTGAATAAAATACTGAGTCTATAAAACATTTGTATTTCTAATCTTCTGTCTATTTCTTGCAATAGTAGCCTTCAAACTAAAATAGCACTCTGGAGCTTGGATACCGCAGTCCCCTTATGAAACCACTTTTAAATGTACTAGATCCAGATTTTTATTTAAATTTCACACACACTCATAAATATCTATCACTTTAAGGTACGTTTTTTAAAATCAATATCCATGAGTTATTCTCTGAGAAATCAATGAAAATGTTGAAAAAAGCTTTATCCCGCAATGATTAAAAAAAGTGAAAAATAATTCCAGGCATCTGTCCCCTGATCTGGATCTGCACCAAAATTAAATAAGTTTCTTCCTTGATCCACAGAACATCTTTCCACCAAGTTTCGTGGTAATCTGTCCAGTAGTTTTTGTGTAATACCGCAAACATTTGAACAAACAAAACCCAGATGAAAACATAGCCTCTTGGCTCAGGCAATAAAGTATTGTTATAGTTCTGCATTTGCATTGGTTTGATACAGACAGAAGCAGTGGGATCAGAGCGAGATTCGAGCGTCCGCTCAGCGTGCAGAGTTGTCTACAGTGAAGGAAACTCACCAGCAGGGGGAGGTTGAGAGGCAGCTGCTGGAGAGAGAGAAAGCCCAACTTTCTGAGGCACTCGCCAAAGTGAGAAAAAGTTGAATCATTTAATGTTTTCTGGTTTAATTATTTGTGTTTGTATTTTGTGTTGTGTTGACCTTTGTGACGTCCCTGTCCCTCCAGACTGAGAGCTGTAATGCAGAGCTCTCTCTGCTCCTGAACAAGCTGCAGTCTGAGGCCGCAGCTCTCAGAGACTCTCTGGCCAAAATGGGCCACATGAATGAGAGTCTGGTCCAGGAAAAAACTGAACTGAACACTTGCATATTACAGGTAAGGGAACTTCAGGGACCTGGAAATGAATACGCGTGCATCAGCTGAGGTTTTTTTACACACTGGTGTAAATTAGACATCATTGTTGGAAAGTTACAAAAATCCCCAGATGCAGCCATCCCCTAGTTCATGTTCACAGAGTGAAATCCTTATTAAATCTTCCAGTCTTAAACCTTTACAATTTCTCGGACATTAAATGTTGCCGACTGAAAAAGAGTTTAACATTCAGAACGCAGCTGCCTCATTAGGACTGAATGAGATTTGATTGAGTGGACAACATAATTAACCAGCCCCACAACTGTCATAAGACTCAAGACTCCAAATCCTAAATTCTTACACGAAAATTCCCTCTTTCCTGAGTCCTTCCCTTTTCAGACCACATACAAGACAAGTTAAGAAAAGACAAGACAGGATGATCCTTTATTAGTCCCACTATGGGGAAATTTTTCATGTTACAGCAGCAAAGGGGATAAGAAAAGTTGGAACATTGGTAAATGTAATAATTAAATAAAGATACAATACCAGCCAAGAATATAGAAAAAAAAGAAAAAGAGCACTAGCAAAAAAAATCTGAAACATAGAAATATTGTGAAAATTGGGAAATATTCAAAAAAGATCCAACTTTGGCAGAAAATTGTTTGTTACTACAGGATCTCATTGCTCATAGTAAAAAGCTTTCAGGGCCTCAAATGTAAACGTCTCACTCTCGCCTCTCTCTCAAAGATGGACGAGGAGAGGACCCTCCTGCAGGCTCAGAAACGCCAGGCGGAGCAGGACAAGTTGACCATCAGGGACGAGCTGGTGCGATTGGAGCAGGACCGGCTGGAGCTGGACTCCGCGCGCATCACTCTGCACCAGTCGCTGCAGGACACTGAGCTGAGCCGGGTTGGAATGGAGGCCGAGCTCCAGGGTCTCAGGGCTGATAGACTTAAGCTGCTGGAGAAAGTCACCCAGGTACATAACAGAATATATTACATCATCATTTAAAGGTTAAAGGTTTTCCTGAAAACATTTCAGCAAAAGCTGTCAGTAATGCAACTGCCAATTATGAGCCTGTTTCACTCACGATTAGGTCACATAGATGATTTGACTTCATTTATAGATACTTTTAATGCAGCCAAAATTGTCTGTTTTGTAATTTTTTCCACTCACTTTGTTGTCAGCTCTCTGGCGAGGTGACCTCTCTGGGGTCAGAGTTAAGTCTTGCCAGAGGAGAGGGCCAGAGGACCGAGGTGGCGTTGGAGGAGGTCGGCCGCGGTCGGGCAGACCTGGCCCGAGACAAAGCGGCTCTCGTGGTTCAGCTGACGGCGTCTGAGAGAGAAAACACGGTGCTGTCAGAGGAGCTGGCTGCTTACAGGTGTGCGTCGTTGTTTGTCCTCAACACATTCGCTGTCACACGTGCGAGTGGCTTTGTGTAGAGCTTTGTGTTTGCGTAACCCTGCAGGTCGGAACGTGAGTCCCTGGAGACGAGCCTGTTCGAGGTGCAGCAGCAGCTTGTTCAGCTGGAGTCTCGCAGAGAGCAGCTGGAGACGGAGAACCAAACCCTGCGAGTCCGCTCTGAAACTGCTGCTGGTGAGTGACGGAGGAGACAGCACGTAAAACCCAAAGAGAGATGATGATTGTATGAATAAAACAGAGGAGAGGCAACTGAAGATATTTGATATAATGAGAAAGCCAGTTGGTGAGTGATATGATACACTGTGGTTGAATTGTGTTTCCCTCTGTTTTGTTTTTCTTGGATGTGATTTCCAGCTGAACTGTGGCATCTTCGCTCAGAGGGGGAGAATATTTTGACCCAGGCCGAGCGGGAGAAACAGGCTCTGACTCAGTCTCTAAATGCTGCACAGCTGGAGGCCCAGCAGGCTTTACGCAAGGCCATCTCTGAACACCAGGAGGAGGTGGAGAGGCTGGTCTCAGAAAAGGTCAGAAGTGGTTCAGTGTGGTACTTTAAGAGCTATTCGTGAATCTATTCTGCATCTGGAATCAGGCTGGTCTATGCTGACGGCTCTTTAATCCGTGTTTGATCTCTTCTCTTGGCCGCTCTGCTTCACAGGAAATCTTGCGGCAATGCCTGCTGATGGAGCACGAGGCTGCGCTGAGGAAGCTCCGGCAGGAGACGGAGGAACATCTCCACCGAGCGCAGAGGGAACGAGAGGAGCTGCAGGAGGAACTGAGGAGTCTCCAGCATGACAGAGACCAGAGTCTGCTGCAGGCCGAGACTGAGAAACAACAGGTCTGATCCAACTCCAACCCTGAGGGACTCCAGTAGATCTAGATTTTTATTTGGATATGCACCAAATTGCCCACACTCATAGATACCACTGACTTATTCCCTGGGAAATTGGCGACAATGTGGAAAAACACTCTATCTCGCAGTATTAAAGAAAGTGATTTAAAATATTCTAGATGAAAACAATGGATGAGTATTTGATAATGGTTTTAAATGTTCCGTCTGGACTTGTCTTGTTATTTAATGCAGTGAGGATCACCTCTGGAACTTCTGCTATGAGTTCCATCTCTTTGTTAACCAGACTTCTTCTCTCTCCCCAGGCTCTTTCTCTGAAGGAGGCAGAGAAGAGTGTTCTGTCTGACAGGGTGAGCAGTCTGCAGGTCGAGCTGTCGGCTGCATCCCTGGAGGCTGAGAAGATGTCCAGAGAGGCGGTGCATTACAAAGAGCAGGAGCAGGTGATGGGACTTCTTCCTGTCCGTATTTATCTTCTGTTGTTGTTGAATAAGCGTCAGTCTTATCTAACACAAACACATAAGACCGATTGACTGAATTTTTGGTTCTGTTTTCTGCAGGTCAGAGTCGGCACTCTGACCACTGAGCTGCTGCAGCTTCGCTCTCAGCTGGAAGACGCAGCCTGTGATCACGAACGTCAACTCCAGAGTCTACGAGAGACTTGTATCGACCTTCAGTCACGTGCTGATGTTGCTCTCAAAGAGGTAGATGAGCCTGCACTGGGCAGAATAATATTTAAAAAACTGATCACTTCATCCTTTGCTTTTCATGATATTTTACAGAAAGATATTTAGAGATATAAACAATCAAACCTCTGTGGTGGATGTACTGACTGTATTCATTATATTGATAATTCTAGCTTAATTTAGATTTTTTTGATCTGATACTTTCGCCCTCCAGTTGGACCAGTGCAGAGCTTCTTTCGCAGCGACCGAGGAGAGTAGAGACCAGCTGAGGCGGGATGTGATGGACGCCCAGCGCCATCTCAACCAAACTCAGGACGCAGCAGAAAGCCACAGGAGAGAGAGCATGGAGCTGCGACGCAACCTCAGTGATGTCAGCAAGGAGCGGGACACTCTCAGCCAATCAAACACCCAGCTGAGAGAAAGTCTGCGAAGTGCGGAAACCGAGAGAATCAGGTAAACAGTTGAAAGAATGGGAAAAACCATTGGCCAAATATACAGGTATGTTAGCATCAGTGTGTTTAAGTAAGTGTGTGTTTGTGTGTTTGTCAGTGTGAAGCGACAGTGTGAGGAGAAGGAGCAGAGGCTCGCTGTGCTGGAGGAGAACTTCTCATCCGCTCAGAAGGAGGTGGCAGAGCTACGCAGCTGCCTGAGAGAAGTTGAAAGGTCACGACTCGAAGCTCGGAGAGAACTCCAGGAGCTCCGCAGACAGGTCAGACACGCCGCCACATAACATGCTCGAGATTATGTGCTCATTATGTATTCAGTTTAAACATTCAGTCAGTTAGAGATAAATCACTGTGACGTTTTCAGGTTTTTCTCGGTAGAGTGACGGCGCTGTGATTTTTGCTTTTCTCGGCTGCAGCTGAAGGTCTTGGACATGGAGAAGGAGCAGAAAGGGATGGAGGTGGCCGAGCTGCAGACTCGTCTGTCAGTGGAGGAGCAACGAGATGAGGAGAGAGTGAAAGATGTTTTCGTCCTCAAACAGAAGTTGAATGAAGCTGAAGCGGCCAGAGAATCTCTCAAAAAAGAGGTGAGGATGGGGAAGGAGGAAAACAATTAAAACATTTACAGTCATTAATAACTGTCTTCACTGTCAACAGCCAGTGGCCACAGGCATAATGTTTTTAGGTTCATACGTCGGTACGGCCATCTCAAGTTCGCCTTGAGGGAATTTCCACAATTTTGATGAAACTTTTTTTAGTTGGACTCAAGGAAGAATTGAATAGATTTTGGGGGTAGAAGATGAAGGGTCAAGGTCACTGTGACCTTGTATGCATGAATGCAACATCTCAGGAACCCCTCCAAGGAATCATTTCCACTTTGGTACAAATGTTCACCTCGACTCACAGAATAATTGATTGGAATTTGGAAGTCAAAGGTCAAGGTCACTGTGACTTTACAGGACATGTTTGTGGTCTTGTGAACATATTATCTTAAGAGCACCTTGAGAGAATCCTTTCGAATTTGAGACTCACGGATTTACTGAATAGATTTAGTTGGTCAAAGGTCCCTGTGAGCCCCTGTTTTTGGCCTCTCGAACTTGATATCTGTTATGTCTTTAGGGAATTCATTCAAATTTCGGACTCAAAGATGAACTGATTAGATTTCAGGTGCCAAAGGTTAAGGTCATGGTGACCTCATATTAGTCTGGATTATAGACTGAAACTGCACTGGTAGGTGGAGGTATAAAACCGCAGTGTGGTAATTCTAGTTCTTGTTATATTTTGTTGTAGCTTTCCCTGATTCAAAAGCGCCTGGTGGAGTCTGAGTCTGGCTGGCGATGCTGCGAGAGAGAGCTGAGCGCTCAGCTGCAGGAGGCACGTGGCTGTGAGAAGAAGCTCCAGGATGAAGCTAAGAACCTGTCGCTGCGCGCTCAGACAGCCCAAGACTCTACTGCTCAGTCCAGCCTGCAGCTGAGCGAGGCCCAGGGCCGCCTGGCCGCCACAGAGGCCGAGCTGACCAGGGCAGAGGCTGGGAGGAGGGACCTGGAGTTTCGTCTCCACAGCCTCCAGTCGGCCCTGACGCGAACGCTGGGCATCGGAGCAGGCGGCAGAGGGGGCCGGGGGCGGAGCCCGGGGGGGAGCTCCATGTCACCCTGCAACATATCACGGCACCACAGCATCTCACCCCTGCGCTCCTCCCTCTCACCTCCTAAAGGTAAGAATGAATCTTTTTTAGATACTTTATTAACATCTACAATATGCAGTAAATAAAAATCAATCCATCCATCCATCCATTGTCTTCCGCTTATCCAGTCACAAGTTGCAGAAGTAGCTTTCTGGGGGATACTGAGGTATTCCTAGGCCAAATGGGATATAAAGTCCCTCCTTTGAGTTCTAGCTCTACCCCGGGGTCTCGTCCCGACTGGGCGAGCACGTTAAACCTCCAAAGAAAGGTGCCCAGGATTCAACCAACCACCACAAAGGGCAGCAGTTCTACTCCGAGCTCCTCCTGGATGTCTGAACTCCTCACCCTATCCTTAAGGCTGAGCTCAGCGTCCCGATGGAGTAAACTAATTTTGGCCGCTTGTATTTGTGATCTCGTTCTTTCAGTCACAACCCAGAGCTCATGACCATAGGTGAGGGTTGGAACATTGATCCATAAATAAATAAAGATAAAAATACACACTATACATGAATAGCAAATACAAAAAAGGAAAATGGCAAATTCAATTAGAATACAAAGAAACTGGATAGTGTAGCAAGGCATGATGGGTTTAAGTGTTCCTCTCCAAACTAAGCTAACAAATTATTTACCACAAACAAACAAGAATAAAATATCAACATTTCAAAACAACAATGGAATTTCAGCAAATGCAACAGAACATCTAGCGTGCAAAACATAAAATTGTATAATTGACCAATAAAATAAAATAGAAATCAGTTTATTTAAACTATTGCAGGCCTGTCTTCAAGGAAAACCTCTTTAGTTTCTTCATAATCCCTTGATTGTTGAGAAGCACGACAGACTGCACTAAATCACAGCTCTGTTGTTAGGTGACTTAACCGGACCCCTCCTTCCCTCCTGTGGATGTTCAAGCATATAAACGAACAGCATTTGATTGCAATTCTTTTTGTTTAATTTTCACAGAATTTCACGTGAGCACCCCTGACAACACTTTAGGCTCAGCGGCTGTGTCTCCTGAGAGAGGGGAAACACCGCTGCCTCTTCTTCAGCCGGAGCTGGACCCCGACACACTGCGAAGTGGTCTGAGAGAGTTCCTCCAGGACCTGCGAGACACACAGCGGGAGCGGGTACGAGAGCTGCACAATACATACACACACACAGACACACTAACCACACACTCACTTTTGTTGTTTGTTTGTATGATTCAAGTCTTTGTTTCTGGCTGATTTTGAAGGATGATGCTCGATGCCAGCAGGGGGCCCTGCAGCGGGAGCTGGAGGAGCTCACGCGGGGAAGAGACTCTGCTCAGAGTCGTCTGACTCAGCTACAAAACACTTTACAAGAATACCAAGAAGGTACATCCATCTAGATGGATTATAGAATGTATATAAAAATGGATGAGACGTCACCATTTCCTCCCATCGTACAAACGTGAAGCTAGTCGTTTGTTGTTATACACAGTCTATAAGATAGATAGATAGATAGATAGATAGATAGATAGATAGATAGATAGATAGATAGATAGATAGATAGATAGATAGATAGATAGATACATCGATACATCGATACATCTAAACTTAAAACTAAACTAATGGCTACTGCAGACACTGTACATTGTATTGATGTGTGTTTATGTTTGTGGCTATAGGGAGGCGTGGTCTGGATGAGCGTTTGACCACGACACAGATGTTACTCCAGCAGCAGGAGGAGACGGTGAGGAGAGGAGACAGAGAGAGGAGAGCTCTCAGCGACAGGGTGAAGGACTTGGAGCGAATGCTGCAGGCGTCTGAGACGGACAAAAAACACACACAGGTACACACGTATGCAAACTCTGACAAACTCAGCAGTGGCCAATGATGTCATGATCGCCATATGGCAGCACTCAACAGTAGAAGCAGAGACTGTCAGGAAATGTAATAACAACAGATGCCTCACACACAGTATCACACCTCTCGTGGTGTCTCATGTCAGCTCGCCATATGTCTGTTTTAATGCCAACACCTCTCATAATAATTCCCCTTCTGGACCAGAGGGGAAACAGGGACACAAAGTCAGAGTGAAGCTCTCACAGTTGATACAAATTAAGGAATCTGTCTTTAAAACATACTCCGACCTCCCTCAATCACTGCAGGATCAGCTGAATAAGCAGCGCGCTGTTGAGATGCGTCTGGAGGCCGAGAGGAAGCGTCTGCGGGAGGCTCTGGAGGCAGCTGAAGCTCGCGCCACCAGGGTGGAGCTAGGGAGGCGCAGTCTGGAGGGGGAGCTGCAGAGACTCAAGCTGAGTCTGGGAGACAGGGAGGCAGAGAGCCAGGCCTCCCAGGACCGACATGACTCTCTTCTCAAACAGGTACAACAAGTGATCTGTTTATTGAAACAGTTGGAGATGTGTTTATGCATCAGTGCCAGTGTCCTTCCTCCGTCCTATTCTTGTGAACACGATATTTTAACAACACTTTGGGGAAATTTCCGCTAATGTTGTACAAATGTTCAGTTGGACTCGAGGATGGACTGATTACATTTTACATGGCAAAGGTCACTGTGACCTTTCGTGTCTTGCCTTGTGAACATGATTACTCAGTAAAAAACCTCCAGGGAATCCTTTCAAATTTGGTACAAATGTTCACTTGGACTCACAGATGAAGTAATACAATTTTGGTGATTGAAGGTCAAAGGTTAAGTTCACAAAACACAGTTTTTGCCTCTTAAACATGATATCAAGTCATCCTTAAGGGAATATCTTCACATTTTGACTCGAAGATTAATTGACTGGATTCCAGTGGTCAAGGGTAACAGTATGTAGTCTGAAACTGCACCGGTTGGTAGAGGCAAACAACTGCAGTAAGTTTAATTTTGTGATATTATAATTGAACCTCAGAAGTATTGAGCGAAAATTATTTTTTCAGGTGTGTAATTATGTAATATTATTAAAGGAAGTATATATAATATATTTCCCTCTGATAATGGGTCTTCTGACTGAATTGCATTCATTTGAATTTGATTCAAACGGCAGGTGGCAGAGGGAGAAGCCCAGGTGTCTCTGCTACAGAGAGAAGTGGAGAGGCTGAGTCAGGCTCTGCTCAAAGCTCAGGAAGTTGAATCTTTATTCCGAGAGAAGAACGTCTCTCTGAACCAGAACCATCAGGAGGCGGCGGCCACTCACAGCAGCACACAGAGTCGACTGGTCGCTTTGCAGAAGACACTGAGTACGGCCGAACAGGACAAAACACTTATACAGGTGAGCGAAACAGTAGGGAAAAAACGTCCAGACACAATGAGGATGAAAAGTGAACGGTTATGTGATGATCGCTCTGTGCCACTAAGGAACGAATGGATGAAGTCCGGGCCTCATATGGTGAAGCGAGGAGGAACGTGGCCACCCTCACTGAGCGCGTGCAGAGCCTGCAGAGTGAGCTGAACCAGAGTGAGATGAGACGAGAGGAGCTGGAGGCTGAGCTCAGCAACGCTCAAGAGGTGAAGATTTTCTCAAACAAACATCTGTTCAGATTAAACCTTCAGCACATGACCTACGATTCAGAGTGCAACTGCTGCCTCAACTGTCCCTCTTGACGCCATTGTGTGTGTCCTCCCTTTGTCAGGCTCTGCGTCAGCGCTCTGCCGCCCTGGTGGAGGCTCAGCGCAGCGCCCAGTCAGCTCAGACAGAGCGGGTGGTTGTGGAGGAGAGACTGCGTGGGCTGCAGCGAGCGGTCGCCATGCTGGAGACGGAGAAGAAGGACGCTGAGAGACAGGCTGTGAGGCTGGAGAAGGACAAGAACGCGCTGAGGAGCACTCTGGATAAGGTCAGCCAATCTTCACAAAGAAACCTTTGTGATATCAAAGTCCATGAACTTTCTGGAAACATGTCGGAATGTTACGTGTTTATAATTTTGCAATATGACACTGAGGAGGTTTCTAATGTGTATTTACATTGTGCTCTTAAGGGTGCAGCTCCCAAGTCATTTGGATGCATTAGATCTTTTGTTGTGTGTGTTTTTGCCTCTTTGAAAACACTTTCAAAGCTAATGTAAGTATGTGATAGTGTCTGAAAACATAAATAAGATATAAGTGAGGTGGAGGATATCAGTTTTTACAAATATAATATAATAATAATAATAAACTTTATTTATGTAGCACTTTTCCAAATCCACATAACAAATTACTTTAAAATGGCAGCAAAATAGATATAAGTCCTGATAATAGTCCTGATATAATCAGCTAGTAAAAACTGTTTTCACATAAAAAACAGTACATGATTGTTTTTTACGTGAAAACAGAAATAGGGATATTAACACTCACAATAAAATAAACAATAGAGCTGCAACAAATAATCAATTGTTTTATTAATTAAATCATTAAATCGAGGCACCATTTTTGTAACTTTTCAAGCAAGCATTTTTTAATAACTCATCAAACTGAATATCTTTGGGTTTAAACAAAACGAGTTTTGATGACATGCTTTGAGAAATTATGATTTGTTTATCTTATTTTTCTGTCATTTATTGATAATACACCACAAACAATGTATACTACTATAAATGATGTGGGAAAGAAGGTGTTGACGCATTGAAATCAAATCAGGTTTCACTGCTTTTCTTTGCTCAGGATCTCACTCCTCTCCTTTTTTGTTTTGGTTCTGTTGTTAGGTTGAACGTCAGAAGCTGAAGATGGAGGAAGGCAGCATGAGACTGTCTGCAGAGAAAAGTCGCTTGGATCGCTCTCTGAACACGACTGAACAGGAGCTGCAGGAAGCACAGCAACAGATACTGATGCTGCAGGTGGGGAGCATACACTGATCCTCACTACACTAACTTACTGGTCTTCAGTGGGACTTATAAACACAGAAACCTCAAAACAAGCTCATTGGTTAATTCAGCCCCTCCTGACTCCACTCTCTGTCCCCGGCTTTGTCCATCTCTCACTTGTGCCAACATACTGACAAACACACGCAACCACGCACACCAATATCTCACACAAACACATGTGTATATTCAGACTACATAATTCTATCTCTATGAACTCAGATGATGTACATGTTTATTGAGAGCGGGGGGGGGGATGTGAGATCTGATCACAATTGGTCACAGGAGACACATTCAGGGCGTATTCTGATACCAGGTGTGAACAGATGAACTTAACTCTGACCACTTGTGATTGTATCTCACAGGACGGATGTTAATACGAGGTGTGTACGGGCCCATAGTGACAGCTGGCCAAGTTGTTGTCTTAGCTGTTGCTTCACACCTCAGCTGGAGGTGTGAGCTCGTGCACATCCTGGAGTCCATCACCTTTTACTGAAGGACAAAGCCTTGTACTGTGAAGAAAATGTCTTAAACACAACTAATGAACTCCAGAGTTTGGACTTTATATGTTTTTGTGGTATATCTATGTATTTTTTTCTCTTTCAAACACGGCTGCCACACAATATACTGTTCACGGTGTGAAAGACTTGCTTGAGTAACAAAGGACTTAGTTTGCATGAGATGAAGGGATTTCATGAGAGTAACACTACAGCTCAGCCACACCAGATATATTAAGTGTATCAACAATTTTTTGGGTATTTAATCTTCATAAAGTTTCCGTAGATTTAATCATGAAACCTCGAAGTGTCAAGTGACGTCAAAGTGACTTTAAAGAAAACTGCTTTGTACATCTGCTTCCTGTTAGACATCAAACATTAGCAGTCCGGACTTTTTTTTCTCTTATTCTTCATTTCTGCATTACTCGTTTGTGTTACTGCTAGAAACACATCCTGGAGTTGACACCAAAAACTAATAAGTTCTACCAAAGCAGTTAGTGAGTGGTTTCTGGGGAGGCTTCATTTTTGGTCCTAACTTCTAAAACGCTTTTTAAAAACACCACAGACATGCTTTAAACAAGCAGATAAATAAAGCTACAGTGGGTTTCATAAGAACGTAGAGACAGTCGTTAAAGTTGTTTATTTCAGACTGACTTGACATCTCAGACCACTGTTAATTTCTCCTTACTCAGTGTTTCTCAGAATGCAGGAGAATTCATCAATTGAAGCAGAAATTCACAAACGCTCAAGTATGTGCTGCAGGGTCCCAATATGATCTGATTATAAATAAGTAGCACATTAAAAACATAAAACCTCATAGAAATTTGCACTGCACCTTTTGTTATTACTCACAAAAAGATGAAGTATATCATCAATATGTGAGGTAAAATAAATAGAAAGAGGTGGAGAATTTAAATTTAGTGTCTTTTAACCTGAAATCATATCACACCAACTGTTTGGCCTCGTTCAGACCAATAAAAAGCCCAGTTTTAAGTATTATTCTTTAATTGATGCAAGTAGCAATAACATTTCATACTGAGTTTGTCACTTGTATAAGTATATTATCATTTGCAGCAATTTCATGTTTAAAAATGTATAAAAGTTTTTAATGAATCAATATACTGAACAAATAGACTCTCCTAAGTCCTTTTTCAATTCTATTAAATTTCCCAAACAATATCAAGTCACCCCGAGAATCAGCTTTACGTCAATGTGAGTATGTTCTCAATGTTCCCTATAGCTACGTCATAGCACAGTTGCCAAATTACATGTAATGTTTTTATGGTGACATTTACATTGCTCCAGAAAGACTTAAGTTTAGTGAAACTCCAAAAGTGAACTGAGTTAGACGCCTATTCCAGCCAAACTCTGCTCAGTGTTTCAACTTCATTTGTATAAACTGTTCTAGTATTCACTTTCCTGCCAAACTTTCTACAATTTTCCTTTCCGTGTGTGTGTGTGTGTGTGTGTGTGTGTGTGTGTGTGTGTGTGTGTGTGTGTGTGTGTGTGTGTGTGTGTGTGTGTGTGTGTGTGTGTGTGTGTGTGTGTGTGTGTGTGTGTGTGTGTGTGTGTGTGTGTGTGTGTGTGTGTGATGAGTAGACTCAGCTGGTTGAGATGGAGCAGTCGCACAGTCTCTGTGAGAGTTTGGGGAGGCAGCGTGAAGAGGCCCAGCGGGAGGCAGAGAGACTGAGGACGGGCTTCAGGGACATCGAGCGCACTCTGGGCACCAGAGAGCGAGCTCACCGACACAGGGTCAAAGGCCTGGAAGAGCAGGTACACACACACAGGCTCGGGTCTCAAGGGTTTGAAGTTTGACACTTCTCATTCCCTGCTTCAATATATGATCACATTTACATGATCAGAGTAATACTTTTCCAATTGTGTTTGTTTTTTAAGTAAGAAGCAGTCAAAGGCTGATGGACCACATATAAACTAGACTGTATATAAAGATGGACGCTTCCTCACATGCAACACATAGAAAGTAGTTTCAAATCATAAATAATGACAACATACTGAACTAGAATGGCACTCAACAGCATACCTCAACAGTCCCAACAGTCCATTTAAATTGAATCAAGCTGCAACAAATTACACACACACTCATGTTATCTGCAACTAAGAGAGAACCTTGTTCACAGCCTTCTGGAGCCCTTTTCTTACCCATACAATCTAAATGACTGAGGTTAGAAATGTAAAATTTGCGTTTTGTCGCCCACTGTTTATCCTGCAGGTCTCCACCCTGAAGGAGCAGCTGCAGCAGGAGATTAAACGGCGGCAACCTTCTCTTACTTCGTCCTTACCATCGACTGTAAACTGAGATTCAGCTTAAACCCAGAATCACCAGCCGTCCAGGGAAAATCTACACATCATGAGTCTGAAAGCAATATTCACCCATAGAAACACACAGTGTTTCACATGTTCTAACTCTACTGTTAAAAAAATATATGTTGTACTGTGTGACTCTGAAATGAGGACTAGTCTGATTTTGATGGTGTTTTCTTACATTAAAAACACTAAACTCAAACTGTAGGACTGCAGCACGCGACAGGCGAGGGAGTGATGGGATTCAGCAGCTGTGCTCAAAATGCCAGCAGCCTGCTGATTACTGGCAACCATCTACATTTGATCCTTGCTCAACATCTTCCCAAAAACGTCCTGCTCTCACTCAAGACAAAAGAAACCCGAATCACTGCAGGATTCTCCTCCAGACACAATCTGGATGTGGTGCAGGACAGAAACTCTGCCAGTTTGGCCTCCATTCCTCCACATATTAGTAGTGGAGAACATAGAAAGAAGGAACAAAGGTCTTCACTGTGGACGAGTGCCAGGAAACTAAAGAATTGACCATAATGAAGGAACTGCACTGTATTTTCTAACCCAACAGGCACAGATTTTACTGATTATATGAATAGAGTCTATTTTATAACTGAGAAATGGGCCAGAAGCTGTGAAGTGCTGCAGTGGGAGGGTTTACTTACAGCATGTGTGTTTTTATTAGTTATTACTAGTTTTATTGAGTGTAAATTCTTTTATTTTTACCAACTGTATGTAGGACACTGATGATTAATAAGAGAAATGTGACTTGTTTGGACAGTATTCATAAATGTTTAGGAGAATAAACTCACTGTGTGCATCATTCTTGTCTTTCATAAATACTGAGTATGAATTAAATGAAGTGTTTTGGGGGCTGAAGCCAATAGAGTATTAGTGCCACTGAAAGAGAAAAAAAATCTACGATTTCGAAAATAAAGTCTTAATGTTAGAAAAATAAAGTCTTAATTTTTGGTTACATGTCATTTCAGAGGGGGAGTATCAGAAGATCAGCCTCTTATCTGCTTTAGAAAGAGAAATGTGGAGCATCTTAAGTTATTCTTTAGTACAAGTTTCACAAACATTAAAATGCTTAATATTTTGCCTCAACAGTACCAGCAAGTGTCAGGATTTAGGAAGGTTTGTTCAAGGAACTGTCTGTTCTGAAGAAAGAACCACAAAGAAAAACCCAAAACAATTTATATTGACTTTTTCTTAAAATATCATGACTTATTAAATTACAAATCTGGTAATTTCAAGAATTCAAAAACTTCTATATGGCCCTAATGCTGTAACGTACGATAAAGATATTTGGGAGTAAAATATTTCCAATACTGATATATCGTCCAATATATATTAACATTTTTGACTATAATTTCCGAGATGTTGTTATAAAACCCTGAGAAAATACAAATACACCCACATTTATAGAACTTGAATTAAGTAAATATGAATGCGCATCTTTTTTGCATTGTTTATTCTGTAAATTCAAAGTCAATTATTTAAACACTGATGATGATACGGCTTTGAAAGGCTCATATCTGCCGATTTGTATCTGCCAGCCAACTGCCTCAGATTACATCACAGCGACAAATCCCATTCGACTCAATCACACACTGAACAGTTGTAGTAAAAAAAAAAGTTTTAATTTTTTTCTCAGTCTTTATAGTGACAGTTTTACAAAGCAGTAGTACAGAGGCCGCTTGTGAGATGCCTTTTCAGAGCACTTGTTGCCACTGGAATATAATTCTATATATTTTTCGCTTGCTGCTTGGTTGCTAAGCTCAGATCCACGTGGCAGAAGTGCAAAAACTGAGGTCACTCACCACCTGTCTCTTCACATATCTCACGATCTTCAACCATGAGACTGCTGACGGCTGGATACTGATCAGTGTTTCTCTGATGTCAGAGCACAGTGGCCACCGCTGATGAGCTGATCATCTTGACAATGACTGCTTCTCAACACAAGTACAGTAACATATCAACAAACACAAAGCATGAGATTAATGTGATACAATATGGCAAAAAAAAAAATAGATGTTCTGCAGTTTTATGTGCATCTCTAAAGGTTAACTCTTTATAGCACCAGTGTGATGTTTGTATAGCACCAGTGATTAGTACTGTCATCAATGTCTTTTGGAGTATATTTAACCATACACACAGGCTCTACTGGGTAGACATAAATGTGGAGAAATAAAGAGAAACAGAGGAAAAGTCTGGTATAGAAGAGTCAGAGGGAGAAGTGAGGAAGAGGAGGAAAAAGAGGCAGGAGGACAAAGTCAGAGGATGTGGACGAGTTGTAGACAAGCGGCAGTATCTGGGCGGGTGGTCTGTCCCTGATCTCAGTGCTCCATCAGCAGCCACCACAGCTCTTTCCACAGGTTCCTCCTAGTGATGCGCACTGTCCACTCAGCGCCGCCACGCCACAGCGAGAGAACTGGTCACGACACATGTCCGCTACACGCAGACGCAGAGGAGTCAAGAGTTAACACAACAAGAGTCTCTGGACCAACACACACACACAGAGATACACAACACACCGAACCCACCTCTGAGCAGCTCGTCATGTGCGCACACAGTCCTCACGCAGACCTCCTTGTTGATGACGTACACTCGTCTCAAACTGAATGAAAACACATGTTTATTCCTGTTATGCACATAAAGGGTCTTTAAATACAGTTTAAGTGGAGCACTGAAGAACCAGGGACGCTAAAGGAGCAGTTCACCCTAAAATACACAGTCATCCTCATCTTCACATAAATCAAAACCCTGCTTATAACAGGAATATCTCTATAAATGTTTTACTGTTGAAAAGTCTCATGGAAGCATAATCTGTGTAACACACGCATCTGTGCGATAAACCTCCAATGTCATCCATGAACTCTTAAACATGGACCAAGGAACCACAGTGTTGCACTAAGTGACACATTTCTTCATCATAATAAACATAGGCACTATGATTTGTTTTCAGTTGATACCACATACTGCTGTAAAAACTGCTATGCTATTTTTCTTTTGATCCCTGTGATTGCTTCAATTTACGAGTGTGTGCATGTTGCAATAAGCTGACCACCATTTTCTTTAAAAAGTTAAACGCATTTTACTCAGTAATCTTCGGGTTAGCCCGTCATTCAAACTATTGACGCCTGACCTCAGCCTCTCAGCGACTCTTTGTTTCCTGAAGTTGCTACAGTCCCCAGTGAAATGTACTTTTTTTTAATTCCTTTTGGAAGTAAGGTTTGCGAAAAGCTACATTACCTAACTGTTTAAAAAGATACCCGGGATTCTTTCAAATGAAACTATACCTATTGAAACTATACATGTGTATTTGTGACCTGATTTCGAAGACTCACACCATCAGTATTTTAATTGCTGTTTAGTCTGTTTGCAGGATTACACAGAAACTACTGAACCGACTTTAATGCAAATTAGTGGGATGGTTGGGTATGGCCCAAGGAAAGAGCCTGTAAACAGATACTTTTCTGGTTGGAGCAGTTGTAATAGTCTGGTTTAGGAGAAGTGTTTGTTGGTCCTACAAACTTTAGAGACGACTGAGAGAAAATGGCTGAATGTTTATTTGAGGCGTACTGCTCATTTAAAACACATGAAAAACTAACGCATACCTGTAGAAGCAGAGGCTGTTGAGGCACTGCTTGCATGGCTTGTGAACAGAGTAGAGTCGGGTGCAGGGATACTGCTCCTCTCTGCAATCTGGAAATCAGATACAAAGAAAAAATGATTTATCCACTCAAAGTAAACAACTGATGATCTGTCCTCATTTCTGCAGCGTTCTCACCAAGAGGTCCTGGCTCCGTGGGCTCCGTCTCCAACTCAGACTCTGACGTTCACATAACAAAGTAGATTTCAAATGAGTCGCTGACAACCTTTTTAAACACAGCGACCTGACGTGACTCGTGACTCTGACAGGAGAATTCAACACATGTACCTGATTTTTCTGGACGGACCAGAGTATCCAATCTGACCTGCTGCTGGAAGGTTCCGGAAGGAGGGTCGGGATTTGCACCCTCTGAAACAAAAGTGGAGCAATCTCTTTTAACCAAGCAATTAACATTTAAACGTGAACGTAAAACCTAAAGACCTAAAATGAACATTTCTATGTGTTTCAATTTTTTTTTACCTGGAAAATAATCTGGCCCATAGTCCTCTGTGAAGCCGTGACATAAGTAGGAGAGAAGAATGTTTCATGAGATCAACACTGTGAAACCAATTACCGTCTCCACCCCCTCATTCCCCCTCAAATACACAAACACACACAAGAAAGCACTGCTCCACATAAAATGAACCACCTGCACGCCAAAGCTGGAGAAGAACACTGGCAGCTTGTGGGGTCCTAATCCATGACTTCATATGCAAGATGTTTACAAACAATAACATGCAGAGTGGTTAGAGAGCTGATTACACTGTGAAAACGG
Source organism: Hippoglossus stenolepis (assembly GCF_022539355.2). NCBI lineage: Eukaryota > Metazoa > Chordata > Actinopteri > Pleuronectiformes > Pleuronectidae > Hippoglossus > Hippoglossus stenolepis. Next base: position 14,959,512 of record NC_061485.1, read on the forward strand.
TTGCTATGCTGGTGGTAAATAACAACAAGAGGAGAGAGAGCGAGAGGGAGAGAAAGAGCTCCTCAAGGCTAAGTGACATATCAGAGGACAGGGAGAGATCAGGACCAGATGTGGAGAACTCTGATATAAACCGATGCTGAGCTGGAACAATCCAGGCCCATATTCTTTTAAGGAACTCACCCAAAAAAGGATATCGTTCCTGGTACTGAGCCTGGGCGAGCAGCAGAACTGTTGAGGTTTCAGACAAATACAGTCATCACAAAAAAGAAGCAATGAGTGCAATGCAAGGGTACAAAGTCAGTGATTACGAGTATTCTAGATACTGTAACTAAGAAACACTGTTGTGCATTACTACTTTTTTAAAATATCTGTTATCTGCTCTCACTTTTGATTTCAAAATCTCAATTTCTGAAGTTTGAAACATTGTACTTACGTCCTTTTAAGGTAAAAGCTACAATAACTAAATGGTCTTTATATATTATATATATAGATATATATTCTAACCCTGACAATCACTCAAAGCTCTTAACATTAAAGTTTTAACATCCACCCATTCACACACACATTCATACAGTACATGTATGTGCAGCACTTTTCCCTAACATAGACAATTCATAAACTGCTGGCACAGATGTCAGGGGCCACTTGGGGTTCAGTATCTCGGAATCCGGAATTCGGGAGACAGGGATCGAACCTTAGACCCTCTGGTTAGTGGATGACCCGCTCTACCTCCTTAGCCACCCTACAATAATTACAAAAGCTTTAAAGTGTGTGTTACTGTTACACAACTTTACAGTCTTTAGCATTGTCCTGTCACGTCCACAGTAAGTAAAAGTGACACAAAGTCACCTCAGTGCTTTAGAGGAGATATGTTATGCTCATATTCAGGATCATTGTTTTAGTTTGTGTTATTACTTGAAAAGGCTGACATGCTCTAATGTTATAAAATGACATCACTTTCTTCACACTGTCAATTGCTGCAGCTCCTCTTTTCAGTCTCTGTCAGTAAACGCAAGATTTTTCGGGGCCCGCCCTCCCAGGAAAGCCCAGGCTGTTCTGATTGGTCCACTCTGATGTAATTGGACAACCGCTTCCAGCTCATGTAGGAAATATCGCTTTTCCTAGCTTTGTTAGGGGGCGTGCCAGACTAGCCACTAGATTGTGCAAATGTGGGAAAGTTATTCCTTTCAAAAGTTATATAGTGTTGCCGTTAAATCTCCGGACTTCGGAGTGTGTATTTCCAGACCATTTTCACGTTAAATCACCTTTCATCCTATCTTTTAATAATTTTGTATTTCAACTAATTTGCAACACACCTACTCTTACTTCTATTTGAAGAACTTTTACCATCTTATATCCCTTAAAACCAATTTTCTCAACCGTTTCTTTGCTACAAGTGACGGGGTCCAACTATTTTTTACAAAAGCTACAATCTTGTATTGCACGAGAGACAGTTGCATTATTTAAATCCTGTTTGTCGTCCTCCCGCTGGTTTGATGCAGAGTGAAAAAAGGTGATGCTCCATGCCTTTCTGTTGTAGGCGGGTTTTGTTTACCTGTCGACAGAGCCTGGCTCGCTGGTTCCAGAGTTTATGCTAAGTCAATGCAAAAATGTATTGTTCAGACGCTTCTCATCCAACTGTGGGCAAGAAAGCAACTAGAGTGCTTCTCAAATCATCATGTTTGACAGTGCCACATTTTGGAGCATGAAGCAATCTATGGACGATTTGAGGCCACGTTTTCAGAGCTGACAGAGGACGGCGGTGCAGTTACCTGGCATGCAGATTAGCAGGAGGACTCTCATGGTCACTTTGGGAGGTAGACTGACTTCAACACTGCAGGGAGATGAGGAGAAGATGGAACGATCAGGGCAGAGCGACATGAGGGGAATGAAGTGCTGTGAAGTGCTGGATGTGCCTCTGGTCTCCCTCTTTCCCCCTGCCCTCCATCACCTTTCAACCCCCCACTGTTCTTCCCTTGACGCCCCCCCCACACACACACACACAAAACAAAAACAAATAAAAACAACAAAAAAAACAGCCATGGCAAGAGAGAGGGGGAGAAAAGTCTGACAGCAAGAATGTGGCACGTTCGTCTTCCTTAGAACAACCCCTCTGTTTTCCTACTTTTCCCTCTTTGCAGCAGACGGTCTGGAGGCTGCATTCCAGGAAAAGAAACAGAGAACCCCTCAACCCCACCCCGCCCTCCGAGTTCACCCCTCCTTCCCTCCCTACGTCTGCCTCCACATCCTTCGTTTTCCTTCTGTCGCCCTCACTGGTCATTTCCTCGAACCCTCCCTCCTCCTCACCCCCTTACTCTTTCGTCTTCACTCCACCAAGCAGTGAGGGCCTCTCAGGTTGAGTCCAAATGACATGTGGACAGAAAAATCGAAACACTGACAACACCAAGACATCACCGACAACCAGACCAATTTCTTTCATTCTAAAGCTGTCGATGGGATTCAGTGAGTCACAGTGTTGCAAACAGAAAAGTCCATTAACTCCTGCTTCCTGCAGAAATGACAAAACTGCTTTTTTTCTGCTTTGTGGAAAGTATGAATGCTCCTCCTCCGCTGCAGCACTGTAGGCCACCTCATACACACAACATGTGCCTTCTACACATCCTACACTGTGGACTACTGCTCTGTGAGGCCGCACTGAGAGCCAACCGTGATGGAAACATTGTTTGCACAAGTTCTACATGTGTAACAATAAATCTGTGTGTGTGTGTGCGTGTCTGTGTGTAATACTGCAACACAAATGCACACAAACACACACACACACATTCTTCTTGTGCATCACAGTGGCTATCAGAAACCATATGTTTTCACAGCACACATCTGGGAGCGATTAGCCCCCCTCTCCCCAATGACTCCTTCCCTTCCCAGCTAGGGACCCCATCTCCCCCCCACGTTCACACTCACACATTACTAAGAGTTTCTGAGGACAGCAACATGATCCACTGCTGTCATCTATTTTACACCTTTTGATTTAATGCAACTATGAATAAAAAACAAGCACACATTTAAAATCATCTTTCCATGTGCCCTCATTGACCCCCAGCCTCTAGCAGCAGCTGATTTTTTTCCCTCTTGGCACCCCCTCTCCATTGTAGTGCCATTGCTACAGGCTGTGTTGTGAAGTCCCTCCTCCGTCTTCTCTCCAGTGAAAACACAGGACCACATGTCAGCGCTCCACAGCCATTAACATGCACACAAATGCTCCTCTATTATTCGCTCTTCATTCTGAGGACTGATAAACAGCTGGGATGCTTCTGCGTCTCTCAAACACTGACTGGGCTGCATGCATTCCTCATATATCCCCTGATTTCTTTTCCCTTCATAACTCTCAGCACAAGTCAAGCCCTGCACACACATGCATGCTGTGAAAATAACAAAGTGTGTCCAATTGAAAACAAAAATCCTGCAAACTTAAGACGTGGTTTTCTTACCTAACTCTGGTTCAGTTTGCTCCGACTTTGCTCAGCTCTCATGTGTCCTGTGAGAGCAGGAGGACCTTCCAGCCACATTGTACCACCCCACATCTGTAGTCTCCTCCCCATCCAGCCTCCAGCCCCCGTTATCCGACCCCCAGACCCAGCAAGATCAGGGTTACACTTTGTAATGTAACAGGTCAAGAGAAGAAAAAATATACTGATGAACTGGTCAAATGTTAGATAATAGATACTGGCTGGATTATTGCCACATATACTGTTGCCATAGGTTACCAGTCTGAGTGATATAAATGCCATATGTCACCATTTTATTAAAAAGTTATGAACATGTGAAAAAACGAATCAGAATTGAACTACAGCATTGAATCAACACCAGACATGAAAACCATTTGAATCCTGTCAAATGTCATCAGCTGTGAAATAAATATCAACACACTGTGTCTCTTTCGAACAAAATAAACTTTATCGGCTGCGATTAGCAGTCAGTTATATGTATCTCATGATTTATTATGAATTCATTTATACATATATATATCATTAAAAGCATGTGGGGCTTTTTCCCCCTCTACTCATCTAAACTGCGATGTTACTAGTTAGTTTACAAAAACTGTAGGTTACGACATGAGCCCAGGCTAACGCTAACACTCATCCTGGAGCGCAGAGTGAGGCTTTCCAAATGAACCAGTTAGTGTGCAGCAAAATAGAAGAGATTGTTAATCTGAAAGCTCTGTGTCGTGCCGAAAGAACACAACTAATAACCTATGGTGTTACACATCTTTCTACATTTTATACAGTTTAGATCTTTTTGAGAAAGGCACTTGATCAATCCTCAAAGCAAATTATCAATAAGATTAGGGAAAACTGAATTTGGTAAAAAAGGTATATTTAATGTAGAAATATCCTACTGCGGTTGTATGCCTCCGACAACTAGTGCGGTTTTTTCCATATTCATTTAAGGTCACTATGAGCTGAACCTTTCAGTTAATCTTTGAGTCAAGGTGACAACTGGTCAGAATTTAGGGAAATCCCCTTAAGGCAGACTTGAGATATCACATTCAAGAGGCCAAAAACATGTTTTGTGAGGCCTCTGTGACCTTGCTCTTTGTCCTTTGACCAACAAAATCTAATCAGCGAGTCAAAGTGAACACGTGTGCCAAATTTGAAAGAAATTCCTTGAGGTGTTCCTGAGAGATTACATTAACAATACAAAACATGTTTCGAGAGATCATAGTGACCTTGACCTTTGACCCCTTGAGTTCAAATGAATGTTTGTGCCAGATGTAATGAAATTCCCTATGGAGAGTCCTGATTTATCACATGCATTGGAACGTGACGTCACCGTGATCATGATCTTTGACCTCCAGGCAACAAATTCTTATCAGTTAATCCTCGAGTCTAAGTAAATGTTTGTGCCAAATGTGAAAGGATTGTGTCAAGGTGTTCCGTAGATATCATATTCAGAAGAATGGCACGAAAGGACAGTAAAACATAAAAAAAATTAAAATAACAATACATAAAACACTGTGACACAGACGTGTGTCACTCAGACACTCGTCATCACAAACGTCTGCCTTTGTGACAGGTCTCAGGTAAACCCAGCAATGAAGCTTCTGCTGGTTCCACCCATTTTGGGCCTGGCCTCTGCACAGTAATGACCTCTAGTGGACAGTCAGCCAATGACTGCAGGTGAGGTAGGTGAATAGTAGGAGAGACATTAATGAGGACAAGTAATAACCAATGAAAACGGAAGACAGGCATTTTGACTATTTATTTTCCATCAAAACAAGGACAAGTTGGTGTGTTGGAAGATCTGAATGAAGTTAAACACTGGGCTGCTAACCTGAGAAGCAATAAGCCATAAAAGAAAGATACACAAATGTTTTTACTTTGCTATGCAGCATCGTTTCTCTCAAGAGCACAAACAAACACACAGTGGAACTGGAGATAAATACCAATGATGTGGTACAGACTAATACACACTCTCTCATCTGCATTCATACTGTACATGTGCGTTTATAACACCAAGTCCTCCAACCACACACACACACACTCACTCACTTCTATTAGTTGACCCAGGGTGTGGTGGTGGTGGTGGTGGTTGAGCTGACTGGTGCACTGGCCCTTCAGACCATTTAAGAATTCTTAATTAATATACAATTTATATCATGGAGGGAAAAGTTATAGAAAAAGGACGCTGAAGCGGAGGTTTCAAACGACAGCAGCTGCCTTCTCCTTGTATGTTGCCATCATCTTCTTGATCTCAGCAATCGCTTTTCCTGGGTTCAACCCCTGTGAGGAAGAGGAGACGGGTGAAAAGAGACCGGTGAGAATCATTGTGATATTAGATGAAGATGTTGCAGGATGTAGACTGTGTTTAAGGACACAAGATACAGGACAGAATCAGCCAGTGACCTAGCTGTGGTCATTTAACAACAAACACTTTCATCACTGTAATTTTCATATATGATGTTGAAAATATTTGTGCATCAGGTAGAAAATATATTTTGTCATGAGACATTTAAATTAGGATTTTCATAAACAGATATCAATAAATGCAGATGCAAATCAAAAAACTGAAAAAAATGCTTCGCTGCCGGTTAACATATTAACGCAATAAGGTACACAAACTGTGGCTAAACATATCTGTAAATACAGAATTACGTTTTTTTTTTTACACATGATACTCGTGGATACTGAGAATAAAGGATGTGTCCTTTTACTAAAACCCTGTCTTGTTGGTTCTTTCTTTCTGGTTTATAGTTCTGTCCTTGCACCACGCTTGAAAATGCAATTAGGGAAAACAAGATGTACTTGTGTCATGGTATGAACTGTGATGTGCACGAGACACGAGTGTTGACCGGTCACCTTGGGGCAGGTCTTGGTGCAGTTCATGATAGTGTGGCAGCGGTAGAGGGAGAAAGGATCCTGCAGCTTGGACAGACGCTCCTCTGTGAACTCGTCTCGTGAATCAATCATCCAACGATACGCCTGAGAGACGGCAGGATATATGACTATGAATACTGACAAATGGCTATTTATTTAATTGACTCAGATTAATCCAGAATGATCTGTCCTTAATGTTGATGTGTTCAACCTGCGCACACACACCTGCATCAGCACAGCAGGTCCAAGGTATTTGTCACCATTCCACCAGTAACTTGGGCAGCTTGTGCTGCAGCAGGCACACAGGATACACTCATACAGGCCATCCTACACAGGAGAGAAGCAAGAAGGGATATTCATTGTCATGGGACTTTGAGCACTGTAAAGCCTGCAATGTGTTACCAAAATAAAACCGGCAGTGTACCAGTTTCTGTCGGTCCTCTACAGACTGCAGGTACTGCTCTTTCCCCTCCATTGACTCGTCCTTCTTCTTCAGGTAGGGTTCAATGGCCTTGTACTGTGCGTAGAAGTTACTCATGTCCTGCCAACACAAACAAAAGTCAGAATAAAAGTTAATTAAAAAAAATATATATACACTTTGAAAAAATAAGTCTGATTGTGTTAAAGGAATTCATCCATGTTCAAAAAACAGCAACACATCAACACAGAAGAGAGAAATAGTTGTCATGAGGGTTAACCTGTTATCACTGTGATATTCAACAAGAAAAGACCTTTGGCCAGTTGGTTTAAATATGACATTACCTAAGAGGCTATAAATCAAATGAGGCTGAACTTATCTTAACAGCAGCAGTCACATAAACACATGCATTCAATTAATATACAGACAATAAAATCCTTAATGTTATGACATTAATAAATCATCAATTAAGTTAAGGAGGGAAACGTGCTTTATACACAAATGGAACAACTGGAGTAACATCTGCTCCCAGAGCTCTGTAGTGGATTCTTTATTCAGGGTTTTTACTTACGGGTACCAGGTCTTTGACCACATACATGTGTGGCAGAGGGTAAATCTTGGTTGGCTTGCTAATGTTAGTGTCAATCTTGTTGAGACAAGCGAGTGTATTTCCTCCATTAATGTTCATTGCACAGGACCCACAGATACCTGCAGAAAGATGTATAAAACATTTTCAGTATCATTTATGGCACAAAACAAGGTCTCTATAACTAAACTTTACTTAAGCATTTTATTACTGGAGTGTAGTAGAAGATATTTTCTGTTTGAAGAAATTTTGTTTCCTTTACCCCTTGAATGAGCCCTTTATATTTAAATACTATATATTTACATCAGGAGCGGGTCCTCTGTACAGAGGCCGCCATTTTTTTTTTACAGTAACTGCAACTGGACAAACTAAACACCTTTTGAGTTTTTATGACAACTGAACTTTTAATGATCATAATATTTTCTAAAGGCAATTGTAACTAATGCTTCTGTACATTTGAATGTTTAAGCATTTGTATTAAATTAATTTCTAATGGCACATATCAAAGTTGATAATAGATTCTGTTGGCACACTCCAGCCTCCATGTCACTGACCTTCTCTGCAGGAGCGGCGAAAGGTCAGAGTGGAGTCCATCTCATTCTTGATCTTGATCAGTGCATCGAGAATCATTGGACCACAACTGTAGAAGAGAACAACCAGGCAGGGAGTCAATGCTGCAAGTTGTTTTGACACAAGAGAGTTGAGTCTTCTCAAGCTGATTAGAGGAACAGGTGAAGGAGGAGGGCAGGAAACATGACAGGCTGCCAGATATACCTGAGTTTAATCCACCTGAGTTTAATCCACCTGAGTTTAATCCACCTGTAGGCTGTTCATAGGTCATTAATTATGCCCTCATGTACTTGGATTAAATGAGCAATGCTCTTTGCAGCAAGCCACCATTAGTGCCAGAATTACAAATGTGTCATTACCTCCGCCTTTTCACTTTCTTTAAAATTGTGACATTTTTCACTGTTTTACCAAGGAATATTTCCTGGATCTTGATGAAAATAATCAGTCACATTTAGGGAATCTGTGAGTGTGTGAAATTTGGTGCAGCTTGATTTAATTTAATAGGATTTTTGGGCCTTGGCAGAAGTATGCTCTCTACTGGGTGCATTTCTAGTTACATGTGTATTTAAGTAGATAATAAACGCCAACACAGTTTGAAAGTTGCACTGACAAAATGCAGCACAAACTGGCCTTCCTCATCCTCCTCACTCAGAGAGAAAAGCTGTAACACCTACGTGTTGAGGTCTATCTCGTAGGTCTGCATGCGGGGTTTGTCCCCTGGAGTGTCTGGGTCCCATCTGTACACCTGGAACTTCTTTATTCTGGGCTGAGCTGCCGGAGCCGCTGCTGTTTGGGCGTACCGCACCGCCTAACAACAGGGACAAGGGGAGACAACATATGATTATTATGCTGGTCTATTTTCATTATATACACATACATGCATAGTAACGAGACAACACTAAGTCAGAAATTGTCTTGGAGATGTTTCCTTCAGGGTTAAATTCTTGTTCACCTTCTGTTTTCAATATATTGCTTCCAATTGGAATAAAAATTGGATCAAGGTGTAAATGTGATTCGGATGTCACCCAATTATGTGTCCAACATTAAAAAGATTATGAGCAGCAAGGATTGTATCCACAACTAAGAAAAGAGGATATATCACATCAGTAAAAGCATCAGGGCACTGGATATCTGTAACATTGAGAATAGATTTTAAAATTCTTTTACCATTTTGAAGCCAAAATGGCCCAAAACCTTCAACTCTTCACTGCTTAATGATAAATGTGCCAAATACAACTGCAAAAAATTTGGGAAAGCACCTTTTTGTAGTTAAGCACTGAAGATTCGGAACATACATCCACCACATACTTCAAACTGGTGGATTCTTTCAAGAATCCTCCTCACACATGAGAAGGTTTCAGTTATTTATCTTTTCTTAAGAGAGTAGCAGACCTTTCTCCAGTCATCTAATCCATTATCGCCGAGATAATATCAGGGTTTATAACCGATTTCCTTTTTCTATTATTTTAAGCAAACTAAATTTACAGATGAAAACAGCAAGGGGCTGTGATGACTGATCCTAATTATCTTAAATATCTGTTTATTTACTATTGTAATTACATTATTATCTTTTCTCTGTGTACCTATAGGTTTCTTTTCAGTAAATTGTCTTGGATCTGTGCTATATACAGTATAAGACTGTTGATTTTACAAAGTGAGCACTTTTTGTTATGTGGCTTGTTTTGGTTTTGTTGTTGGATTGTTTTTTGGAGTTCTGATCTGAAATGCTTTTCCATTCATAGACATAGAACTGTCAATAATCAGATATTTGAATTATAATGAAATACTGCTGAACTGGGCGCTATTACAACAGTGACGTTAGAAAACCATCACTTCCCTCAGGCTGATGTTTTTAATTAGCTTGAATGGTTTCAGCTAAAGGTTTTAAGGTAAACACTTATAGGTTAAACACTTTTGAGTTAAAACAGTTTACATTTGATGCTAAGCACTCGAACCGATAACCAACAACATCAGATGTTTTGAAGTTTCAGCACAGTCAGTGTGACCGCAGCTGACAGGGAGGGCTAGCGTTAGCACTGACTTCAGGGCATAGACGGAGACCTCTGCTGCCAGAAGGTGAAGTGTCCCTGTGAGTGAAGCGACAGAACAATATAAACTGGACACGTAGTCTAACTTACCACCAGTCCTGCGGGGGAACGACACGCCACAACGCCGCAGCGGCTCAAGGACGTGAAACAAACAGCAGCCATTTTGGAGTTTCTCTGACCTCCACCGACAGCGCCTGCTATCCCAGCATCCACCGCGGCCGCGTCACTGCTCTCGCCGTGGCGCTTGTTTCCTCTCCCCACATGCCAGCCGGGCGGCGCAGAGGAAACATACTCCTCCACACACAGTCTTATGACACTCCTACGCAGACACCGTGTCCTGGGTTAGAAAACGAGCGCACCCAGTGTATCTGCGTCAGTCGCGTGTGGAAGTGAACCCAGTTTCCTTCATCTCCTTCCAGGTGAAACTGGCTCGAGGTCACGCAAACCCCGTGTTTTCATTCTGTTGAATCACCTCGGCTGGAAAACAACCATGGTTTTCCTGACGCTGTCTTGTTGGATCAGAAGCCGCGGGCCCGACAGATACTGGAAAGTTCAAGAAGTTCTCAAAAACGCGCGGGTAAGGTCGCGACTATCTCCTGGGGCAGATGGGGCGAACCTGCTCCCACGTTGTTGTGTCTTATGTCATCGTGTTGTGCTGTCTGTTGTCGTGACCTCAGGAAACGAGTGAGTCACTGTGCTGTTCAGAGATGGGTCCGCTCACCGTCACCCCGGTGCAGTGACTGTAATGTGTGAGACATGTTCCCGGTAGATCCGGTGTAGTCACCCTGCTGTCGGTTGTTCCTCCAGCACTTCAGGGGCAGAAAGAACCGCTGCTACACTCTGGCAGTGCGGGCCGTCAGGAGAGCTTTCGTCTACGCCACCAAAGCCCGGAGGCTGAAGAAACGCAACATGAGGACGGTAAGGTTTTGTCCTTTTTAAACACGTGTCTTCTAACCTCTCGTCTTATTCGAACAGCTGTGTGGTCCAGACTACTGCTGCTGGACCCTACATCTTATATTCATGTTTAATTTGAGTCATATTCCTTTCTCTACCTTTCTTTAAAAGGATAGTTCACCCAAAAAATGAAAATCCACTCATTATCTCTTCACCATTTACCATCTCCACTATGCCGATGGATGGATGGAGGGGTGGGTGAAGTGATTGATGCCACAAAACACTTGGAGCTTAAGCGGTTTACATCGTTTTAGCCTAAATGTCCTCTGATGTCCTCCTCTGGAGCAGCGTTCACACGTGGATCACAGAGGACATTTAGGCTGAAAACATGGTGTAAATGACCTCGTTTCGAGTCCAATTTGATTGTCGGGGCTTACAGACACTTGGATGACACCACAGAAAAGCTCTACAAATGTTAGATCCATTTAGCACAAGATGACAAAGAAAACTTGTTTAAAATATTGTCATTTGCTTAAAAGTCAGGTGTCCTTCCAATCTCAGTTTTGTTTGGTACCACTATTTCACGTCTTCAGCTAGCAGAATGTGTATTAATTGTAAACAGTACAGGGAGTTACTTGAGATCTTGCAAAAACACCATTGTATACACAAGTAATTTGTGATCTGTGATTGATCATGGTAATCGTTCTAATGTGTGCTGTCATTTCTTCAGCTGTGGATTTCCCGCATTGCAGCAGCATCACGAGAGCACGGCATGAAGTATCCTGCCCTCATGCACAACCTTACAAAGGTTTGTTGTGTCACGTATTACAAAGTTGTAACAGCACTCTGTAAGATCTTTTTAGCTTTGACGTTTCACTGTAATGTTTGTAAGACATTTCCTCTCTTCTTCCACACAGACCAGCGTTGAGCTGAACCGACATGTTATCAGTGATCTGGCCATCACAGAACCTCGGTCATTCCTCTCACTCGCTAAGCTGGCACAGGCTCGGCGACAGGAAGGCTTCCGTGCAGCGCTGGGCGACGGCAAAGAGCCCCCTGGTGTCTTCTCCCGAATTGTGTTATTACAATAAACAGCTTGCTACAGTTATGTATTTCCAGTTGCTGTATGGTTTGAAGAGCAGCACCTTGGATTGTTGATGATCTTGAAACTGACCAGACATACACTCACCTCTTTGCTTTACATAGGCTGTTTCATCAGGTATTTTTCACTCTTGTTGATCAGTATACCAGGGTTGTCCCATGTTTAACAACCCACAGAAAAGACCCACGTTGCGATCAGGGTCTGACCACCATTAGGTACATGGTTTACCTGGTGCTCGTTGTGAGGAGTTCACTGACTGACAGTTTGTTATCCACTGCCTGATCAGTGTCTCTTGCCTGTGTGTCCCACATAGATCAGTACCACACTGGTCCTGAGTTTGAAAAAGATAAATGTCCTTGTTACTAACCCCCCTTCCTTCTGACTGAAAAAGAGTGGCCAACAGATCCAAATCCCTGAAGTAGAAAAGGATGTTATATCATATTGAAGGACACTTTGGCAGGGCAGATGATTACTGTTGAAGTGCCTTGGTCTTTGACCTTCAAGGACCGTTACTTTACACGCTGTGGTCCCCTGCACGCATGCTACTCAAACCCATTCAAAAGAAGAGTTTTGTCAAATGTATAATACTTCTATTAAAGCCCCTGCTATTCATTATTCCCTGTGTGACAGTGCTGACAATGGTTTACTTGACCAGACATACACTCAGTTCAGTACACTTCAGTTCTGCACTGAATCATCAATAGAGCATCATCATAATCCAAGATCTGACATTAAACAGCATAGCAACTGTTAGTCTGCACACACCTGCGCCTGCTACATTCACTGACTTCGATCCAACATACTATAGCAATGCTCCTAAGCTGTTTTCCTCCTATGTGATTATCAATTTCCACAACTTTTCTTATGTTCACCACATGCAACCATTGTTAAATTATGATTTGATGCTGTTGGATTGTGAGTTTTTTGGAGGTTGGGAAGAAAAGAGTGACCTCAAGCGTTATCATGTGATGACTTTTGTCTCTGTGTAAATATGTATTTTATCCTTTGTTTTGGTAAAGATTGTCCTCATAATGTTTAGTTCATTAAACATTTTGATATTTATTCTTGATTCTCTTCATTGAAAAAACAGCTATTTTAAGGATGGGAATTTAAGAGGTATTTTATTCTGAATGTTATTTGTAGTTGCTTTGGCTGATATATTCCTACAAATATTCTTTTATTGGCATGACAGAGTAAACTGTTGAACACAAGGACAACAATACTTATATTCTATTTTCCAGTGGCATTTGAGAAGCAAAAACACCCAAGTTTCAAGTCTACAAAATCTTCCTGTCCAACGCAGTCCCATTCAAACCAAAATTATGTCTAGACGTGCTTAATTATTACTATTATTAATGTCTAATATTATTACTAATTAAATGTGCATATTAGCACAATAGTCAGTCTTGTGTGCCAGCAACGTTTGCTAGGCGCTTATTAAATGTCTGACGATACTGTCATTGTATATTGTATACTCCTATATATTATAGCATAGATCAGAGGCCCCTGTTAAAAATTAGCAATGTAAACACCAGGAAATACAAAAATAGGAACAACATAAAATAGAGAAATATAAGAAAATAGGAACAATGTACATTTTTACGAAATATAGTAATAGGAAAATCTAAACTTAAGAAATATAAATATAGGAACAATAAAAATAGGCATAATATGAATGCATTTCCTTCAATACAAGTCGGATTATGTACTAAACTAAATGTCAGGACACTACGGTATGAAGACGTGCATCTTCCGGTCTGTCCATAACAATCAGTTCAGTTAAAACAAATTAATGTATTAACGCTGGAGTGCTTTTACTTTGAAACGGGTTCGGGAAGTGTTGGGAATACGTTTGTGACATAGACAGATAAAGATTGTGTTTCACAGCAGAATAAAAAGAGAAAATTATCTGAGTTTGAATGTTTATCTGATGAATTATGTAACAAACATAAATGGTTGCAACACTTTCTGTATGCGTTTCAAAATAAATCCGTTTATTTGTGTAAACTGTTTTGTTTTATTGTGAAGTATTTGCAGGAGCGGAAGCTGCACGGCTTCATACTGTATAGTACTTGTATTTATTTGAGTACACAGTACAACTTTTATACAAGGAAATAGTCATATTTCTGGCCATTTTCAAGGCAAAGCCGATGTAAAAACATTGTGCTGCAGTAGCAGCTCCCCTGCAGAACATATTGTTGATCTGAGAAGCTGAATATTGTGCATTCAACAGATCCTGTAAATATGAATTGATATTAATGTGAATATTGTGCATTGAATAGATAAAGTTGCATAACTGCCTTTCTTTGTGTGTATTTATGCTCGTACATTGAGCCTTTAACAGAAATTGCAAACATTTTGTGAGATATTCGGGTGGTAGGTCTCAGTTTACGTTTTGAATTAAAAAGTGATATTGTGCTTGAAAAGGTTGGTGACCACTACTTTAAATGAATTTAAAACAGAGTGAATCAGGAATGCACAGAGAGTTTGGTGCATGTGGTTTTCTGGAACCTGTGCTGGTTGTACATTTTTCTCTGGTGATCAAACTCACTCACTGAAAAGAACACATGACCTCTGAATTACAACACCTCAAGCAGCCTGATGCAACAGAAGGAACATACTGTCCCATTCTATGTGCTGTGTCGGTGTTCTGACCCTCTCCGGCTGCCGTACCAACTGTGGGCGGAACTACAGTTGACCTTTCGCGAACACGGTGGCGAGTGATCTAGCCAATGAGAGGAGGGAATACTCGTCACCAGCCAATCACGGTTGCTGTTATTTTAGAGAGACCGTGCGCCCTCTGGTGGACATGCGCAGATAAGCTCCGTGTGACACACGTGTGGAGGAAGTGCAGGGACATCAGTGAAGCAGCAGCCGCCGCCGCCTCCTGTCTGTCTGTCTCTGTCTCTGTCTACAGCCCCGGATACTCGGACCTCTCTTCCTCCTCTGCGGACATGTCGTGGCTGTTCGGCCTGAACAGGGGGCAGCCCGAAGCTCCGGCTCAGCCTCCCCCGCCGCCGCCGGCCGGAGGCTCCAGCGGCGGCGGAGACAAACCCAAGGACAAATGGAGCAACTTCGATCCCACCGGGCTGGAGCGAGCTGCCAACGCGGCCAAGGAGCTCGACAAATCCCGTAAGTGTTTAGCAGGAGGAGACATATTTTAATAACATTACTGCACAGTGACAGCGTTGAAGCAGCAACCAGCTCCTCTCTGCTCCGCGGTGGAGGTCGCTTCAGTCATTCAATAAGGGCCCAGCATCATGGTTTAAAACAGCAGCTATACACATGTGTTTAGTTTCATCTTTCACCATTCATATTATTTGTTCTGGTAGCTCGTGAGAACAGTCACGTGCCTGCCACAGCTTCATTCAAACAACCAGACTGGGTTCAAAGGTCATCACCTTGCAGACTTGGCTTGTAACGCCCCACCTTCCACCTGCACACACACACATGCACCAGCTTTTATTGTGTGTTTATTTCGTGCAATGTATTTAGTATTTCATTCGAAGCAGTTTACCAATCAGGTTCAATGGGAATGTAAACTAGTCAGGTAAAAGACAAGAGGATTCCTGTCAGGACTCGCATGGTTGGATCCTGCAGATCGAACTGAGACAGAGCCACAGTAGGACTCAAATTAAAAATGTATTTCAACACAGACACCACATCATTCAGCTGTGTGTTGTCCGCTCTTCTCTCCTCTACCCAGGACATGCCAAAGAAGCTCTGGAGTTGGCTCGCATGCAGGAGCAGAGCACCCAGATGGAACACCAGAGCAAAATAAAGGTACGGACACTTTGCACCTGCTCCACTCTCGATCTGCTGCAGGGCAGTGAGATAGTAGAGTTCGTTGAACTTGTCAATTTACATCCTAGTTTTTTCCAACCATGCAAACAGGTCTTGAAACAAGTCTTAGAGCAACACTGAGGGTTCATACTTCCCATATATCTGTTTAAGTCTGTGCTGCAGAGTCAGTGAAAGAAATTACATTTCTCAGTTATGTTATGAAAAGTTAAACACTGAGAAAATCAAAAGGCACTTATAAAAAACGTCTGTTAGAGATTTATCTTGACATCTGGAGGGAATTCACCGGACCATAGTCTTACAATGAAGTGTTGTGTATTGTGATTTCTCATTGTTTTTGTGCCACTGTAACAGGAGTACGAAGCAGCGGTCGAGCAGCTCAAAGGCGACCAGATACGAGTCCAGGGTGAGGAGAGGAGGAAAACTCTGAATGAGGAGACCAAGCAGCATCAAGCGGTATGAACAGAAATGCGTTTTTCCTTATTATTTTTGAGGTAAAGAAGAATTTGAAGTATATTGCAGCAGTGAATCAGAACAATTGGAGTTTACAGTTGATTGTTTTCTGTCCCTCCACAGAGAGCTCAGTACCAAGACAAACTGGCCAGACAGAGATATGAGGAACAACTCAGGCAACAGGTGACGTTATCGCCTTCATATTTAGTTTGAAATACTTTCAAATGAGCTGTAGTTACTGATGATTTCTTGTTTTTATTTTTAACAGCAAATTCTGAATGACGACAACCTCCGCAAACAGGAGGAGTCAGTACATAAGCAGGAGTCCATGAGGAAAGGTATGGATGTTACCACTGTTACACTGATGACAGGGTCTCCTGGAAGCTGCTGAGGTTTATGTATTGTGGTGGTGTTTTTTTTTTGTTTTTTTTACAGCAACGATCGAGCACGAGATGGAGCTGAGGCACAAGAACGAGCTCCTGCGTATAGAGGCCGAATCCAAAGCTCGAGCCCGCGTGGAGAGAGAGAACGCTGATATCATCCGTGAGCAGATCCGTCTGAAGGCTGCAGAACACAGACAGACTGTGCTGGAGTCCATCAAGTGAGACACACTGCGATTTTTACACTACACTTTTTTATCAGAGCCTGATCCATTTATCTGTAAGTTGATAATTTTGGCCAATACAGACACATTGTATCAGCGTTTATGTTTGCCGATATTAAAACTAACTCCTTACAAAATGTGATTTCTTTGTCACAAGGGTTGACATGTTAGAAACCTTTGCCATTTAACAAAAATATGTTGGTATCAGAAATCTTTTACTCTCTAATATTGGTATCGCCCCCCAAATATCCATACTGCTTGGGCGCTAGTGTTTACGATAATACGATATACTTTATTGATGGTTCCTAGTGTCCTGAATCATGTATCTAGTAAATTGAAGATGTTGAAGTGTTTAAAACAGTTGCAGTCACCATCACACTAGTATATAGCACCCTAAAAGCAACCTGGCAGTTAATAAGAGTATTTGCTTTTTAGAACCGCTGGTGCTGTGTTTGGAGAAGGATTCAGGGCCTTTATTTCCGACGGGGACAAAGTCGTAGCCACGGTGAGACGTCTGGTTCCATCCACACTTAGTGAAAATTACATTTTTTATATGATAAGGTTTGAATTTGCCACTGAATGTCACTGAAAGACAGACTGGGCAACAAAATGAGTTCTTTGAAACGGTTTCTTCCTCAAAATAAGGGTTGGTTAGGTGTTTAAAGTAGCTCAATATAAAGACACTACTGATTTTAAGCTTGTCTGTTCTTATGGCTCAAACATTGTGTTTCTACTGCTTGGACAAACACGTCACACATAAGTACTCGCATATCCAGCCCTTGAGAAGAAAAACTGTTGATAGCAGAAATGATCAAAGCAAGTAGTTTCCTTCATATCACCATAGCCATCCTTAAATAATGTATTTGTATTATCAATGAGTACACTCAATAGAGTGTTCATAAATCCCCATTAAAATGTTTGAATGATGCAGTTTTATCGATCCTTGCATTGACCAATGTATGAAAATGGTATTAACTGTTCTGTCACATAACCAGGTGGCAGGATTGACCCTTCTAGCTGTTGGCGTGTATTCAGCCCGAAACGCGACAGGGGTGGCAGGACGTTACATCGAGGCGAGGCTTGGGAAGCCGTCGCTGGTGCGAGAGACGTCCCGATTAACTGTCGGAGAGGCAATCAAGCATCCAGTCAAGGTACCTGATTATTAATTGAACCTCTTTACTTTTTGTGGCTGCAGATTATAATATGTTAATAATAATTTTCCTGTCCCTCCTTCACTTCTCAGACGACTAAACGACTAAGGAGCAAACCTCAGGATGCACTTGAAGGAGTTGTGCTCAGTGTAAGTGGATATCAAAGTCTTTACAAAAGATTTTACCCAATTTAATGTTTCATAACTTCAGACAAATGCATTTCCCTCTTTTCTTAGCCTTCCCTTGAAGAGCGCGTGCGTGACATCGCCATAGCAACAAGAAACACTAGGCAGAATAATGGCCTCTACAGGAACATCCTCATGTACGGCCCGCCAGGCACTGGCAAAACGCTGTTTGCTAAGGTACGCCTGATGTCCACATGATGTAGACTACGTGTACAGTGAAGCTTTGACTGACTGAGGTTTTTCTGTGTTGAGTAGAAGCTGGCAATGCATTCTGGGATGGACTATGCAATTATGACTGGTGGTGATGTAGCACCCATGGGTCGTGATGGTGTGACCGCCATGCATAAAGTCTTCGACTGGGCAAGCACAAGTCGACGCGGGTATATTTCTTCCACATTACGATAATCTGACGATGTGCTGTTTAAGTATCACCAGTGAAGTGATTTTAGTGATATTCTGTCACAGGCTGCTGCTGTTTGTTGATGAAGCTGATGCCTTCCTACGCAAGAGATCCACAGTAAGTGTGCATCTATTTTATTTATCAGAAACCTTGGTAGTTTCTCTACAAAGTATGTAATTTTTAATGGCTGCATTATTTATCATCAATTACATCACAAGCATTTTTCATTCTTACATTTTGTAGGAGAAGATCAGTGAAGACCTCAGAGCCACTTTGAATGCGTTCTTGTATCGCACTGGAGAACAGAGCAATAAGTAAATGTTTATTTTCACTGTCAGTCTGGTGCTTTCAACTAAACCCGAACAGTTTCATATACTTTGCAGCACGTTTCTAATCTGCTTCATGTCTGTGTGCTTCCTGCAGGTTCATGCTGGTGTTGGCCAGTAACCAGCCAGAGCAGTTTGACTGGGCCATAAACGACCGTATAGATGAAATAGTGAATTTTGCTCTGCCGGGCCCTGAGGAGCGGGACAGGCTGGTGCGGTTGTACTTTGACAGATATGTGCTGGAACCCGCCACTGTAGGGAGACAGTGAGTACAATCCCAACACTACAGCATAATTATTTACCAATACCAAAAATCTCTGACTGTCTGAATGTTGAACGCATAGCTCGAGAACCATTCATCTTATCGGCTTCATACTTGGCATGTATATTGTTAAGGGCCATGGGAACAGCCGTTTTGAATAAATAAAAGTTGAATAAATAAGCAACCAGCGCTCTGTAGCAGAGACGGATTGGACTCAATGTAAGTGACTTTGTCGATAACATTGCATTCACGACAACAATGTATGAGATGTATGATCTGGTGGGTGGAGTGACACACACCGGCCAGGAGGAAATGAAATAAGGTGCAAAAACCCGGCAAAGTTAGAATGAAACTGCATCCAGGCCAGCTAAACCGTGTGAAACTCCACCCTGTTTTCTTCATCTTTCTGCTTTTCCTTGTGTTTGTACAGGAGGATGAAGCTGGCACAGTTCGACTATGGAATCAAATGCTCTGAGATTGCGAAGAGGACAGGTGGCATGTCAGGAAGGGAGATCTCCAAGCTGGGTGTGGCCTGGCAGGTAAGTTCCCTGAAGTCATTGCTGTGATCTTCAATTAAAACTGCAGTGTAAACATGACCACCCAGCTGCTCTTCAAATTTTCTGAGGATTTTTATTTAATTTAGATGGATTTGTAAAACACGTGTTTTGCTTCATGATTTCATAGGCGGCAGCATATTCTTCTGAAGACGGCGTCCTGACAGAGGCTATGATTGACGCTCGTGTCGACGACGCTGTCAAGCAACACATTCAAAAGATGGACTGGCTGCTTGGAGAGGATGATGCCAAGACCCTTACGCCTTTCTCAGCTGGGGTGACAACCACTGGAGGCAAAATGGGCTTCAATCTGCCCCGCAGTGAGGCACCTCAGGCCCAGCAGGTGGTCGCTCCAGTCCTGGAGATGAGCGCAAAGCCAGAGGTTGACACTATACCTCCTCTTTCAGACATCACCCAGGTGATCGCTCCAGCCCTCGCAATGAGCGCAAAGCCAGAGGTTGAGATTATACCTCCTCCTTCAGAAATCGAACAGGTGATCGATCCAGCCCTGGAAATAAGTGCAAAGCCAGAGGTTGAGATTATACCTCCTCCTTCAGAAATCGAGCAGGTGATCGCTCCAGCCCTGGAAATGAGTGCAAAGCCAGAGGTTGAGATTATACCTCCCCCTTCAGAAATCGAGCAGGTGATCGCTCCAGCCCTGGAAATAAGTGCAAAGCCAGAGGTTGACACTATACCTCCTCCTTCAGAAATCGAGCAGGTGATCGCTCCAGCACTGGAAATAAGTGCAAAGCCAGAGGTTGACACTATACCTCCTTCAGAAATCGAGCAGGTGATCGCTCCAGCACTGGAAATAAGTGCAAAGCCAGAGGTTGACAGTATACCTCCTCCTTCAGAGGTCGAACAGGTGATTGATCCAGCACTGGAATTGAGCGCAAAGCCAGAGGTTGACAGTATACCTCCTCCAGAAGTCGAGCAGGTGATCGCTCCAGCCCTGGAAATAAGTGCAAAGCCAGAGGTTGACACTATACCTCCTCCTTCAGAGGTTGAACAGGTGATTGATCCAGCTCTGGAATTGAGCGCAAAGCCAGAGGTTGACAGTATACCTCCTCCTTCAGAAGTCGAGCAGGTGATTGCTCCAGCTCTGGAGATGAGCACAAAGCCAGAGGTTGACACTATACCTCCTCCAGAAATCGAGCAGGTGATCGCTCCAGCCCTGGAGATAAGCACAAAGCCAGAGGTTGACAGTATACCTCCTCCTTCAGAAGTCGAGCAGGTGATTGCTCCAGCCCTGGAAATAAGCACAAAGCCAGAGGTTGACAGTATACCTCCTCCTTCAGAAATCGAGCAGGTGATCGCTCCAGCCCTGGAAATGAGTGCAAAGCCAGAGGTTGACACTATACCTCCTCCAGAAATCGAGCAGGTGATCGCTCCAGCCCTGGAAATAAGTGCAAAGCCAGAGGTTGACACTATACCTCCTCCTTCAGAAATCGAGCAGGTGATCGCTCCAGCACTGGAAATAAGTGCAAAGCCAGAGGTTGACAGTATACCTCCTCCTTCAGAGGTCGAACAGGTGATTGATCCAGCTCTGGAATTGAGCGCAAAGCCAGAGGTTGACAGTATATCTCCTCCTTCAGAAGTCGAACAGGTGGTTGCTCCCGCCTCAGAGGTGAATGCAAAGCAAGATGTTGACATTACACCACCTTCTTCAGACATCGACCAATCAGCAGAGGACAAAAGTGCCCTCCCAGCTGGACAGGACAGTGAAGATGCTGCCAAAGCAGAATCCGTGAAACCAGCTGAGAGTTTAGCCGAGCCTGCTAGCGTCACTGACAGCGAGGGCAAGGTGAAAACAGGAGGCAAGACTGAATCCACTCCTCCTAAGGATGGAACTCCAGTTTGATTTGTTCACTGGTGCGCCCTGGATATGAGAGATTAGTGTCCTGTCCCTTTAACTAGTCTGTCAGTTTATCTGCAAAAGCCTGCTGGACTGTCATTCATGACAGAAGATGAGTTCATAGGCTTGTAGGAAGGGGGAATTATCAATTAACCTTTCAACACACAAACAATAACTGACACTCTTTGATTCTAATAAAGAATGTAAAAGTGTACTTTACATAGAAACCAGAGTGTAAGAACAGTATATAAATGTTGTGTCTCTTGAACTGATTAAATGTGTTTGTTTTTATAAAGAGACAAAGATGATCTGATCTGTGTCTTATGAACAGTTTGTTAAATGACAACACAAATGATGTTTCTTGTAGTTGAATGACAAATGTTTTAGTCTAAAAACTTTTTTTTCAGACTGATATGACGGCATGAAACTGTCCTTTGTTCAAAATAGGCTACATGATGAAACGTTCAGATATTATAAGTCATCTCCATGAACTATGATTCATGTGTTAATTTAAGTAACCAAACATTGTAATTGGCTGGAGGCATTTGTTGCCTATCTCACCTCACTTCTCCCTTCATTAATAGATACTTACAAAAAAATGTGTTTTGACTAATCAAAGCTGCAAATCATGCTCATTTGACAGAACGAACCAAACAGTATCTGATGAATTTAGTCCACATTTTATCTTCAAGTGTCATTGACATTACAGTACATAATTTGCTTCATGTGGACCATTTTCCCCTGGAGACCTCTGTGCTTTGGGTGTAACTGGCAGGACGAGTCCTCTGTGTGACTGAATCTGAGCATCTGTGACCCAAAACTCACATGTAGAGAAAGACAGGTAAACTGGATTGGTGAAAGCCAGGCTGAGGGACAAATAACATGAATTTATAGTTAGATGCTGATGGATGACCTGTAAGGAGCGTGAGTTACCAGAATACAAGATGACAGGAAATAAACGGAAGGCATTTAAGCATCCATTTGTTTACACCATTACTTTGCCCCCACTCTGTTCTTCAGGGCAAATTCGTTTAGATAACCTGAAGGGTTCCACAGGTTTCCCAGAATGCTCCTAATTCTGGGTTCAGTTTTAGTTACTGTTGTGTAACTTTATTTTGGAAAAGTAACGGTCTGGTTTTCTTATCTGTGCACTCACTCATAAACCACAAACATATTTTGAACAAAAAAGGTGAATTTGATTTAAAAAGTTGATTTAATGGAGAGCATATCTTAAATATAGTAATTTATTATACACTGTAAAATAACTGCAAACAGCCTCTCTTCAGAAAACCTATGCTTCCCCTTAATATATATTTTCCGCAGGTACACAAACATGTTTGTACTTCTATCTTAGTGAGGACACTCATTAGCATTATGCATTCCCTAGCCCCTTACCCTAAACCTTACCATCAAAACTAGATGCCTAACCCTAACCCTTACCTAACCCTAATTACAACCCTAACACCAAGTCTTAACCCTCAAACAGCACATTGAAGAAATGAGGACCTTCAAAATGTCCTCACTCTGCAGTCTATTTAAAATAGTCCTCACAAAGATATCTGTACAAGAGCGCGCACACACACACACAAACACACACCCTCTTCGCGCACTAACCTTATGAAGTCGTGAACGCGGTTAAGAATCGCGTTCATGTGCGCCAGGAGAGTTCCTGACATCCCACACTAACTGAACCAACGAGGAGCGTTTCCATTATGTCTCTTACCTTCCATCAGTGAATAGTGAGCGCCAACACGTGGACCGGGGTTTGCACCGGGGACCGATCGCTGTCCACGGTCCTGCCCGGTGTGTGTAACGACCTACTGCTAATTGTTTACAATGAACTAAACGAGTCATTGTTTGCATCGATACTGTCTCACTTCCATTGTAGCTTTATGTTGTCATGAAGAATATTCTAATTAAACTACAGTTGTTTCCTGATTTACATTTGGGTCTTAAACCGGACATTACTGCTGATAGATATATATTAGTGATAACGAGATGAAGCTTCATGAAACACTGATGCTTTCCATCCAATTGGTTCACTCATGGGCCGAAGCTTCATGGTGCTTCCTTTGGTCTACTGTGCCATCAAGTGGACAATACATGTAAAACAGGCAGAGTGATTATAATGACACCATGGCTTTGGTGTGTGACGCTTTGAATTGAATAAATGAATGAATGATGTTTGTGATGCCAATACATAAATTATGAACTTATTAGGGCCCGAGCACCTCCGGTGGGAGGCCCTATTGTATTTCGAAGGATTTGTATTTCCCTTTTGGGGCTTTTTCAGGGCCTAGACGCTCAAATTGTTACCAAAGTTTGCAGGGAATTCAAAACCCCAAAAAGTAATTGTATTCTGGAGTAATTTGAAATGGGCGTGGAAAAATGGCTCAACAGCGCCATCTAAGGAAAAGCCCCTCAGTTAGCTTTCACCGATCTTCACAAAAATCGTAGCCCAGGTGTATCGTGACAAACAAACAACAGACAAACAAAAAAGGTCAGAGGTGCAATGGGAAAAAAGCAACAGGAAGCCCGCCATTTTGACTTTAGTGGCCATATTGGCCATTTTCCACATTTTTACTTTGATGTACTTGTCCCAGGGCTTTCATCAGATCAACTTCATATGGAGATGCGTGTCATCACAAGATGGAGATGAAAACTACCTCAAAGATCGATCTTTCGTCACACGGTGTGACCGTGGCGTGGCGTCAAAGTTTGATTACACGCCATCAAACTTTGTAGTACAAAATTAACTAAAAAGTAACTACAAGTACGAAAGTAACTAAAAAGTAACTAAAAGTACAAAAGTAACTAAAAGTACAAAAGTAACTAAAAGTACAAAAGTAACTAAAAGTACATAAGTAACTGAAAAGTAACTAAAAGTACAAAAGTAACTAAAAGTTCAAAAGTAACTAAAAAGTAACTAAAAAGTAACTAAAAAGTAACTAAAAGTACAAAAGTAACTAAAAAGTAACTAAAAGTAACTAAAAGTACAAAAGTAACTAAAAAGTAACTACAAGTACAAAAGTAACTAAAAGTAACTAAAAGTACAAAAGTAACTAAAAAGTAACTAAAAGTACAAAAGTAACTAAAAGTACATAAGTAACTGAAAAGTAACTAAAAGTACAAAAGTAACTAAAAGTACAAAAGTAACTAAAAAGTAACTACAAGTACCAAAGTAACTAAAAAGTTTTTTTTTTGGGACGGACAGATGGACGGATTTTATTTTTTAAATTTTGTTTTCGTCCGTCCGTCTGTCCGTATTATTTTTATTGTTTTTGGGACAGACAGACGGACGGATTTTATTTTTAAAAAATTTTTTCGTCCGTCCGTCTGTCCGTATTTTTTAAATTTTTTGGGGACGGACAGAGGGACGGATTTTATTTTTTAAACATTTTTTTTGTCCGTCCGTCTGTCTGTATTTTTTTCATTTTTTTGGGACGGACAGACGGACGGATTTTATTTATATATTTTTTTCGTCCGTCTGTCTGTCCGTATTTTTTTATTTTTGGGGACGGACAGACGGACGGATTTTCGTCCGTCTGTCTGTCCGTATTTTATTTAATTTTTTTGGACGGACAGACTGACGAATTTAATTTTATTTATAATAGTGGCAACAGGAAGTAAGCTTTGTTTTACAACTATCATTCGATTTACATAAAATGTTCACAGTGTGATGTGCAATTGATAGCGTGGACCGTAATGAGCAATTAGCAGGCAAGGATCGACATCGTGTGACGGACGCAGGAAGTGAAGTGTTTGTCCTTGCCGCAGTGAGCAAAACGCATGCAACGCTTGGTCATTGATCGCTCTCTCCACTAACCGCAACAGGCTTCAAAATGCGTGTGCTCGGGCCCGTTAGTGCTACAACGTAGCCCTAGTTAATATGGTGTCTGTATTTATGATACAATGGCGGGATCAAAAGGGAAAGTGGAAACAAATTGGGCAGAGGGTTGTGATGTGAATGTGCTTGTGTTACTTGTAACATGTAACACGTAAAATAGGGACAACATCTGCATGACGTCACCACATACGTCATCAACACGAGCCTCGATACGCGCTTCACAAAAATCTTCCTTGATTACTCGACACACGATTCGAAGCCTCGACACGGAAGGACACATCACTAATGATTTTGTTTATCTATCCATCCATCTATATATATATTAGTGATGTGTCCTTCCGTGTCGAGGCTTCGAATCGTGTGTCGAGTAATCCAGGAAGATTTTTGTGAAGCGCGTATCAGGCTCGTGTTGATGACGTATGTGGTGACGTTCAAAGCCTCGCAAGCCGGCCGTACCACGTGACTGAGTCAGGAAATGGTTCGCCGGTTGGGCGTGCGAATCGAAATATAAGGGGCAGCGAAACGCAATGGATCCCCCCCCCCCTCACATTTTGTGGACTTGGGACTTTATTGCGCGTTTGTTTGCAAAAAAAAGAAACCGCCTGAAACCGAGCACTGTGGAAAAGTTGTAATTTTTAAATATAAATGAATAAAATGTCCCTATTTTACGTGTTACATGTTACAAGTAACACAAGCACATTCACATCACAACCCTCTGCCCAATTTGTTTCCACTTTCCCTTTTGATCCCGCCATTGTATCATAAATACAGACACCATATTAATAAGTTCATAATTTATGTATTGGCATCACAAACATCATTCATTCATTTATTCAATTCAAAGCGTCACACACCAAAGCCATGGTGTCATTATAATCACTCCGCCTGTTTTACATTTATTGTCCACTTGATGGCACAGTAGAGCAAATGAAGCTTCGGCCCATGAGTGAACCAATTGGATGGAAAGCTTCAATGCTTCATGAAGCTTCCTCTCGCTATCACTAAAAATCATTACATTTAAAAAAGCTAAAACTGGTCCAAATATATAATTTTTTTATATAAGATCCTGTATAGTGGATCTTAATCATTTCATTGTTTAAGATGACATGATGTAACATTTTAAAATCATTCTAATGAATTATCAATATATCAGAACTAATGTTAAGTACATTACTCAAGATGTATATGCTAATTGTACCGTCAGTGAAAATGGGATAGATACACAGATGCATTTACTTGTGAACTACCCAGGTAAGCTTTATTTAGCACACCTCAATCTTTTACACATTTGTCAGTCAACCAAAAGATGGAGCAGACTAAATGGAGCAGAAATTAACTAAATCAAACAAAAAGGGCAGATGGTCTGGTCTTCAATATTAATTCATGTAACATGCTAATATACAAGTGTACACACGAACCCCATGTCAGAGCAAATAAAGAGTCGCTGCATGTTTCTTGTTTGTTCTCTTTAGTGGATTCATCTGTACATACAGAAAAGTTAGGCACTCTGAGCTGAGCTCGCAGTTTGCAGATAATTACAATGCTTCAGTTTAACATTTACAAAAAAAAGAAAACTACACCCTGAAAGATAAACATATCCAAGTTTAAATATGAATCAACACATTATATTGGAAACACGTCAGAGGAGAGCCTCAGAGAGGCCTAGGTTTGGTTATCCGTTATTATCCCACCCAACTTTAACTTAATCCTAACTAATCTACCACACACGGTCGCACAAACAAACAATGCATTCACTTCAATTACTCCTCCTCCCTGTCTGACCCCAAGAGACACATTTACACTGCACCTGGTCAGAGAAAAAAAATCCGACATTTATGCTCAAATCAATTACAATGATATATCTAGAGAAAATAAAAAGTCAGCATCAACATGCTGCAGTGAACAAAAATCAGAGGAACTCCTAAAGCAGTTGTTTGACCGGAAGGGGCTGTGGTGTAGGGGTAGGGGGTGTTATGGCTCTCCCTGAGGAGACATGACTGAGTGATTTCATTGGACTGGCATGGCGGGAGGACCTTGGTCTGACCTTTTCCGAAGGAATAAAGGCAGAGCGAGAGCAGCGAGTCTGTACTCTGCATTAAGGAAAAACCCAACATCACCAACATGTCCAAGCGCAGCCATTTGTTAGGCCCTGACCAAAGCTCCATGTGTGTGAGTGCTGTGTAGGCACACATTATCTATGTACTGTGTTACAGATGACTGAGGAGCAGGGAGTATGCATGTCCATACTCTGTTTGATTGCTTGTGGTCTGAGTTTATTGCGGGTTTTCGGTTGTGCATCAGTAGAAGCAGACGGTGTGAAGAAAAGGCCTGTTGCTCTTCTCCTCAAGCTCTTGAAGGAGCTCGTCGATTTCATTCTCCATGTCGTCAGTGTGCTGGATCTACAGAGGAGGAGGAAACAAATTACACACAGCCTGCATGCACACACTGCTCATCAGCGCCAGGGAACTTAATCATTTATTATTACGCATTTATTAATCTATAGCACCTTTATTTAGCCTTGGCAGTATTTTCATTAGGTCACTACTGACTCATTTGTTTGGCTTAACAGATAATTTAATTTATAAATCCTCGTAACTTACTGCATACTTTCATTAGTATATCTTATTTTTAACCAGTCACTCCCTTTACATATATTAACTACAACATATTTTGTGGCGTCTCAGCTCCACTTCGCCGCTGCTGTCGGTGCAATAGCATTTGAAAACCCTGGTAGGAGACTCACACATTGACACAGCTCACAGATGAGGAAGGCGCCCAGCGTGGCTTCCTCGTGGTTATCCTGAATGTCTACATTGATGACGTGTACAGGCTGCAGCGTCTCCTGCTCTCTTGAGCTCAGATCTGATGAGAAATTAGAGTAAAAACTTGCTTTTGAAACCATGACATGACTCCGTGCTATGGCCTGTAAAACGCAGTAAATGCAAGATCTTTGCAAGTGTCCCACAGTTACCGCCTAGATTCCTGTAGTAGACATGTATGACAATCCTCACCCTCCAGCACTTGGTCGTACACTCTCTCTTCACAGGTGATGACCAGGTCGAACTTATCCTTGCAGTTTTGAAACCGCTCCGGCTTCGACTTGATGCGCTTGTTGCGGTCCAGCATGTGCAGGATGCCGTTCTGTGTGTATCTGAAGAGTGAGGAGGTCAAGGAACACAAGCAGGGAGCCACAGAAACACTTCAAGGTAAAACATTCATCACAACGACCAACACCCTGTGGAAAGGGAAGTCATAAAAAGGACATTTTTTTCTGAATGGGGCTGTTTTTTTCCCTTGCACTTGAGAGGTTATGTCTCAGTGGAAGCACAGAGGTGGTAAATACACACTGGAACATCACCAGTGCTTGCAATAGTCAAACTGCAGCACCCTCTAGTGGTGCAAGAAAAGATTACTCTAAATTGTCAGCTGATTAAAAAAACACTGGATGAAGAAATGACACTTCGGGGCAATGTCAGTAAAATGTGAAACCTTTACAGGCTGCGATAAATGAATTCAACAAAGTTGTAATATTTGATTTTATCAACAAACCGTTCAGACACCGGCAGGCTGCCATTTGTAAAAAAAAATAAATAGGAAGACATTCTGAACTGCACTGTCACTACATGGCCATCTTTGCCAAAAAGAAAAACAATTCTATCGTGATGGAATACATCAGTAAGAAATCCATGCATATGTACAGGGATTATAGGAGTTTTATAAGAGGTAGTATGAACACC
This sequence comes from Hippoglossus stenolepis, assembly GCF_022539355.2. Taxonomy (NCBI): domain Eukaryota; kingdom Metazoa; phylum Chordata; class Actinopteri; order Pleuronectiformes; family Pleuronectidae; genus Hippoglossus; species Hippoglossus stenolepis. The sequence goes on from NC_061485.1 coordinate 14,988,640, forward strand.
CTTTAGGCATAATGCATTGTCATGTCACAGCTCTTCCACATTTGATTCTTACGATTACACATTTGACCTCTCAAACAACACATGGCGATTTCTGCAACTGCAAAACAGTAACATAATGATCAGTAGCACAGCAGTAAGTCAACATTTGGTGAGATATTTTGCCTTTCTTTTAAGCCTGGATCAGTAAATAATTAATTCAGTAGGAACAGTCTGGAGGCTTTTTGGAAATACTCCAGGAATAAATATCCAAAGAGAGCAGACTTAACATTCAACTGTGGATGGTGTTGACATCATTTGAATGTCACCGAAGACCAAAAATCAGGACCAGCCAGGACTTAGCAGGAGGAATAACTGCAATAATTTGGATGAAAGCTTCCGAGATATTTATGCATGTACAAATAAAGTGCAGCAGATATCATACACCACAGCAAGTATTACTCCTCATGAATAATGCAGGTGATTGTAATTTGTAGTTTTTTACTTACCTTGGGGTCCTACAATCTTATAAACAGAAGTAATGACTACATTCCTGGTTTAACAGAAACCCAACCTGCGAGAGATATGATTATCTGCTTTTTGTTATTGTACTTCTGGTAAATAACGTTAGGGGTAGAGTTTCTTCCCCCACTTAATGCTATTTACTTGAAGCCACTGTTTTCTTCGATAATAGAGTTTCCCTTGTGATTGTTTTCTTTATATCACCAAGATTTAGAGTATTTACAGAAACTACATTAAGTGCAATTGACAATAAAAGTAAATGAGCCAGATGAAGCTGATTACAAGAAAAAAAAATTTAACTTGCTAAAGTTATTCAACCTGCAAAATTGTGGAGAAATTTAAAAAATACAACACATGGAAAATATAGGAAAACTGCATTAGCAAGGAACAGTGGTATCAAGAAGTCCATCGCAAATACAGGCAAAACCTTAATGATCTTCACCAAATCACACTTACTGCTGCACTGCTTCCTTTGTTTTCTGTATTTTACAGGTTTCATAACAGAACACACTGTACATCTTTCACATTTGTTAAAATCCCTGCATGTGATTTATCCATCAGTGCTCTCCAATCTGCTGAGCTGCTCCAACACCATCACACTTGCATGAACCCTCAAAGATTAAAACCTAAACAAGATGCATGGTCCACGTGTAAGTGTGCGTCTGTGTGTGTGAGGAAAAGGTGAGTGAGAAGGGGATACAGTTCCTTGTCCTTGCGGACCAAGTCGTTGTACATCTGTTCATATGTCGTTTTGAAGTCATACACATTTGGTTTATCCGGGGCAGGACCGGGTAGCTTCACATGAGACCCTGTCCCGAATGAGCGCACATCAAATCCACGTTTGCTGCAAAGAAGGGGGAAAAAAAGGACAAGAGAATAAATTACATAACATTTCTGGAATCAACAGTGACAACAACACATCCTACACAATCTCCCTGCTGTCTCCTGAGAGCTGAACTGAGTGAGTAAGCAGAACAGGCCGGTTGTGCGTCACACGATGAATCACTGCACAGTGAAGTGTGTGGGGGCCGCGTCCAGCTCTCTCCTGTGTCACAATCTGATTAAACCCTGTTACCAATACAGGAGAATAGACAAACTGTAAAAGGGGGATGTGATGTTTATTATTTCAGCTAATGACGTGGGTGACATGTCACCAACAAGCTACACTGGTCCATAGATCTTATTGCGTCGTCCTCTTTCTTTTGTTTCCAGTCCTGTTGCCATCAAATGTCCAGTGAGAGCAAGTGTGCAGCGTCCAGACTGAACAACCAGCGCACACATGGAGTTTAAACAGGATTTCACCTACAACCTAAACTGCTACATGACTGAGCCCCTGTGTTGCAGCTGCAGTTCCTCCCTTCCGGTATGCTTCCTCCAAGAGGGCGCTCCAAACAACATGTGGGGGCCGCAAATAGTTTAACTAAACCCCTAAGCCAGCTTTTTAGAAGACGACATGTTGTATGGTGGTAGAATTTATCTAAGGTAATCTGAAGTAGTGATCAGCAGCGGTAAAGGAGCGCTGCGGCCCCGGTGCCTCTGAGAGGAGGGATCCATTGTTAGACTGAGGCCCGGCGGACGGACCGTCTATCACCGTGTCTGTGCGGCTCGGACATTCAGGAACGACACCTCGCAGTTTCCCTTCGCTCGGGCTGTGGCGGTTTCCCCTCCCCGTTTGGTCTTCCTCTCGCCCGGTCTTTACCTGAGGATATTGTGCGCTTCCATACTGCGGTTCTGGTTGCTCGAGCACACAACCGCTACACGCAGCGGGTGGCTCGGCATCGCGACTCCCCGGCTGAAGCTACTCGACACGCGACTTTCTGAAAACTAGCGAGAGGTGGGTTAGTTTGAGCCCCGCGAGGAAGTGTGACCGAACACCCTGCGACAGCGGTAAACAGCAACGCGTCTCTACAACAACGACTGGGCGACGTGCTCGTCTTCTCTTACAAGGAGGAAGTTAAAATGGCGGAGTCCCGTGAGTTCGACACGCTTATATGAGATGATGTCACGTGGGGGGGCGGGGCTTCACACAAACAGAAATCAAAAGTTCAGAAGTAAATATGACAAATACGACTTTTATTGAAATAAACTTGCGGAAAAATAATTACCATGATAACAACCAGGGAATTTCCCAGCGTGCACTTGGATTGCCATGACTCGCAGGTCTAAATAACACATGCTCACATTGCTTGCACTTTACAATTAGGTTTTAAGAATGTTTACCTCAGTAATATGCAGTCAGATTTACCTTTAGTACCCTAAAGTTCGGCCCGTATCGTTGATTACAAGGCCAAAACACTTAATGATGTTGAGGTGCACAACTACTGGCTGCTAACACCTGCTGACATTAAGTTGCTAACTTAAATTGGGCAGAAGACCTTCAAATGTACAAGGGATACTCACCAATTTTTCCTATACTCTAAAATTCAGTAAGGAACCTCAAAATAGAGTCCTGTCATAGTGGCCTACCTGTGGTGGAGGTGCCCTATGAAGTGTCTACTAGTAATAGAACTTAAAAAGAGTGATTACCTTATATATATATGAATTCAAATTTATGCTGCCAGGAACAACAAAATAGAATCCTGACATGTGGGTCTACCTGTGGTGTAAGTACCCTATGAGGTGTCTACTATGTGTCATTTTTGCGTTTTGTTGTCATCTCAATTGAGCTAAGTAGCTCATCAATCAGAAAACATATTCTAATATGCAAATTTTGAAACCAGGGGGCGTCCCCAGAATATTTTCCATCTTGTAGATTTGTACATTAGTCTAATGCATTCATGTGGTTTATAGGTTTGGGGCATTGCGACATAATGCCACAACCTTGCATAGTGGTGATGGGACTAAAATTGGAGCATGACACTGCTTTAAAACACGAACATAACCTGAAACTCTTGAGTAATATATAAGTAGATAAAGAAGATAAAGGAATTATTCATACAAACAAGCCATTTTTCTGTTTGGGGACAGCTCTGTAAGGTTTTATGTTTACACGTGTATTTCTATTGCCTGTCTCTAATTCTTGTAAATTCCCCTGGGATGTAAAAAGCAAACACATGCACATAAACACAAGGAAATAAAGACAGCTGCAAAGTATTACAAATGACCTCATGGTGTTTTATTTACTGACAGCAGGACATAAAGGCTCTCTAACTCAAGATGTTTGGCACAGTATCTGGAGACTGTACAGCAGATTGTATTGCCCTTCACAAAATGGTACAAACACTTTCACAGGCTGAACGTTTTAGCAAAACGGCTGCTTCTGATGCCACTTCATCAATTGTATTGCTGTATAAATGCTGTCAGTGCACAGATTGACACACTCAATCACAGACAACCTTGAACAAAAACACAACACAGTACACTACCGCATTTACTAAATGTAAGTTATCAGTACTTTTGGTTCAGTGCATCCTCGCAGAGGTTGTCAAGGCATGTTATTTGCAGAGCCACAGTAGATTGTGCTTCAGTTCAGTCACAACAAGATGCACATATTTGTTTGGGGAACAACTAGTTAGGACAGTGAGTGACTATGACTGTGAGTTTACATATGGTAGTGGATGTTAAATGCATGACGTTTCATTTATTTAGCAGTGCATCAGTGACGCGAATGAGTGCGGTAGGAGTATGTGTGCTGTGTCGTGGGGCTCATGATGTTTTCTGTGATATATGCCACCAGCAAGCAAATGATGACCAGCATCACACAAATGGCTCCCCCCACAGTTGTCATGGCGATGACAATGTCCTGCATCCCAGACGGTGGCAGGGTAAACTCCACACAGTCCCGCTGGTCTGCGCTCTGAGCTGGATCGGAGTGGGCCAGGGATCTCAGGCAGAGCCGGTAGGGCATGTTCTCATGAAGCTCGGTCAGGAGAAAGTCCCTGCAGCTGGATCCAAGATGGACACCGGCACACTCAAACTGAGTGTAGCTTCCATTCCACCAGCAGCTCAACTCATAGCCTCCTCGCCTGTGGCGTAGGCCACTGAAAACAGTGCTTGATGGAAGACTTCCCTCTCTTGTTGAATTGGTCCCTGGACCCCCACTGCTCTTCTGACCAGCTGCAGCCTCCTCTGTCTTCATCCCTCCCTCAGTGATCAAAGACTCTCCCTCATGGCTCCACTGTAACAGTACGCTGCCGTTGATGAGGATATTTGCCACCAGATTCCCCAAAGACACCACTGTTCTGCAGTCTGCCTTGCGACACTTGTACCCGAACAGCGTGTCTCGAAAGCACAGCTGCTCCCCAATGCCTCCCTCGACCACTCGGTAGGCACAGTGTGATGACACCCCTTCCTCTGGGCTCCAGCCTGGTCCCCCGCCAGACCTCTCAGATATCACAGTAGTAACATTGACTCTGCTGGTGTTGAAGGAGAAGCGATTCACGTGGCCCGTTACCCCTTCGAGCTTCGGTGGTGATGACGGCGGCCTACTTTTCTGGCTGTGATTGCCATAGTTGGAGGTGATGTTGTTCTGTCTCAGCCAGTTTTGAAGCAACACCCCCACATTGCCCCTGCCCCTCACCTCTGATGGGGATGGTGATGATGATCTGCTGGAGCCAGCTGTGTGGTGTAATGTGCAAAGCAGCAGAGCCGACAAGGCGAGCAGGGATGGTTGTTGGCTTTTCATTTCACTCCCTCTATTCGGTTTATTCTCCTCTCACGGTGGCACAGGGCGGACCGACGTCTGCCATAGGATCAGCTCAGCCTCGGTGCGCTCGACGGAATCCGCGTAAAGCAAGAGAGCGCGTCCATGGGCGAGAGGAGCGGGCGGGCCGTGCATCTGCGACAGAAATAACAGTGAATCATACGTCCGTGCATCCCGCTGTGACCTTGCATGAGGATGAAGCGTGCAGGGGGAAGTTAAACGAAGCAGCACACGGTCATGGAAGTCACCTCAGCATCACCTCCAGACATCCAGGAGAAGCACTTACTTGTCTCGGTGGGATGACAGGACCCGACTGTCCTTACATCCACCTATCGTGCCACCAGGTCCGCTTTCTTCTTCTTCTACTTCTTCTTCTTCTTCTTCCTGCCTGGTTTGACGTAAAAGCCTCTGTGTGAGAGTGCGCGTACACGAGCGCGCGCCGCAGATCCCCTGGGAGCGTGCACCACATATTTGTGATTCTGAACAGTCGGTTTGTGAGTCATCATCCCACGCACACGCACACACACAAACACTCACGATGTTTCAAGTGTGTCTCAGTCCTGACAGCAGCGACGGAGGGAAACTTACCTGCATCCTGTGCACGTCCCTCACATCATGTCCTTATGAATACCAACCTAACTAACATCTAATTTATCTTATTATATCTTCTTTGCTACTTTATTTATTATTTCATTCCCAGACAAAACCTTAGTGACAAAAAGATGAGAGATGGCCTGTGTGGTTAAAGACTCCATACCTATGATTTTGCTAGTCGTTTTTGTAATTGGCTCAACGTCCAACACTGACTTAATATTACTTTACCAATGAATTAAAACTGTTAATTTCCACCAACAAATAACTAACATCTATTTTTTCTCACATCTTTTTATTTTTCTACTACTTTACTTCGATTTCATTTCCCAGACAAAATCTTTGTGTCAAAAATCTACACTTTGGCAGTGTAACTCATTGGTTCTAAAGGTGCCATCTTCTCCAAATTCTGCAATAGGTCCAAAGGGGAGTCAACAGTATTTCAAATAATGTTAAAATAGGAAATCAATATTAATATTCTGTATTTAATTATCAGTTTTCCCAGTTTCTCTGGTAATTGACTAAACATCCACCACTGACACTGACTCAATATTGCACTTCAATGAATAAAAATAGTTCATATACATATTCATGGAAAATAACATAAAATACCAACCTAACATTAGATTTTTGTCTAACATCTTATTATCTTTCTGCTACTTTATTCAGATTTGTTATCCCAGACAAAACATTTATGTAAAAAATCTACACTTCCTTCCAATGTGTAACAACTGATAAATATTCTACCAATCAATACATGTGATAGTCAAGTTTTCAGATCAGAGTTTTGAAATATATTTAATTCTTAAATCCTGGTCACATTTCTGACAAGGACAACTCCACATGTTTATTATGCTTTCTGTAAACTAGATGTGTCCTGGGGCCTTTATATTCAGACAACACATTTCAAGCTAATTTGGCTAATGCTAAATTCACACAATATACTGTATTTTCCATATCAATAATCTTTGGTGTTTGCATTTGGGCTCATCTGCTCTGACAGTAAGAAAAAACTAAAGTAAGACCTGTATATAAGAATGTAGTTTTTTATATCTGAAAAATTAGTTGTCAAGTTTGGGTGGTTGTTCACATACTGTGGGAGAACTAGACAAAACAAAAATACAGTTTCAAACCATTTATTCTGAAATTATCCCCCAACATGAAAATGAACTGCTATTACAAAGCAGAAAGTTGTTGCTGCTGATTTTTTCTTTTTACCTTTGCAAATCTGTTGTTTAACTGGGGAATCAGCAGCCAATTAAAGAAAGGCATACAAATTTAACAGCAACATAATGCACTTAAAAACAGACATGTCTTATTTGTGAGGAAGCTTATGTTCACATTTTGTTCAGCCCTTTCAGAGGGTGTGTTTTGAATGGATAATAGTGATGCAGATGTAATTAAACAGTGTTTTACGATGCAAAATCTAGCCTCACACATTAGACATCAGTTGCACCAAGACCTCTCTGATACAGTCTCCACAAAAATGTTATGATAAAGCTTCATAAATGTAGAAATAAATGCTGGGCTTTTTGTGTCATATGTAAATAATGTCGTACAAGTTTCATTGTGTCCATCCCCTGTACATGAAGCATTCTGACACAGTGCATCAGAGGTCTTAAGGTAAAAGAGTCCCTCTACAAAACTTAAATTATATTAGATTTTTCTTTATTTTATATCATCATGAATACAGTGAAGCCTTCAACCAAGTTTTGGGTTTTACATTTTGATGGTTTCTTAAAAATAAAGAAAGGATCTACTGATATAAATAATCTCACGCAACGAGGAAATAGATCTAGAATTAATATACGATCAAGATGCATCACTGTCCTCCACAGTACAATTAATTAAGCAGTGCTTATGTGAGATTATTGTGAATAATGATTGCCTCCTCCCAAGAGAGAAACCTGGCAAGCCAACAAACAATTATTACCAAGGGAGAGGATGAATGGCTGACTAATAAGAGAGAGAGAGACAGAGAGAGAGAGAAAGTGCTGCATCAATGACTGGCTCAGCACCACCAGTTCCTGAGAGCTCATCAGATGATTAGTTCAATCTGTGAGATCAGTAGTTTTTCAGTTTATGTGATACTACATGTTGTCATTTAGCCAAGCTATGGGGACATAAACAGGATAAACTGAAAAATAAATGAGCTGAAAAAGGAAGGACTCAGAGGATCACTGGTCCACCACAACATGCTTTTCTGCAGCAGAGTTAAGTGACGATTACCACGAATATTTTAATCCCAACAAATAACAGTGACCCACAGCTTTTTATGTGATTGTCCAGGTCAAGAGACAGCTTTGCGTTTGCAGCTGGTCGGTGATGTGGAAAGCAAACGTGGAAAACGCCTGCCTCTGCATATTCAGCAAAAGCATCAGCATGAACATGTTGAACTAAATTGACCCTGAACCTGTTCAGCAAAGATGAAACCTTCTGTGTGATGAACGTGCACGTGCGTGCACGTATAAGACACGATGAGGAAAATCTCCAGGAGCAGTAGTATAAATGAAGCCTCAATGTTTCCCTTCTACTCTCTCCCACGCACTCTACAATAAGAAAAACTATGTCGCCATGCAGAGGATGATGCCATGTCAGAGGTCCTCACTGTAGATGCTATTTTGTTTGGGCTCTTGGTTTTTTCTGGCATCCTGGGAAACATCTTGGTCATCCATGTGGTGAGATGATGCACAGAGTTCTATTGCATTTGTGAGTTGAGTGTTTTTCTTGGGTTTTTTCTTAGTCTGTCCTGCTTTGACTCTCAGGTGTTTCAGTCAGCCAGTGAGGGTCCGGCTCGGAGACTCCCTCCTTCTGATACCATCTTGGTGCACCTGTCGTTGGCCAACCTGCTGACCTCACTCTTCCGCACGGTGCCCATCTTCGTGTCGGACCTGGGCCTGAATGTGTCTCTGTCTCCAGGCTGGTGCCGAGTCTTCATGCTGCTGTGGGTGTGGTGGCGAGCCGTGGGCTGCTGGGTGACTCTGGCGCTCAGTGTCTTCCACTGCACCACCCTGAGGCGACAGCATGTGGCCTTTGGACCTCTCGCAAATCAGAGGGAGAGGCGGAGGGTGTGGTTCGTTCTGGGCCTGGTGTGGGGGGCTAACCTGGTCTTTTCTATTCCAGCCCTGGTGTACACCACCCACGTTCACGGCAACGCCACCGTGGAGCTGATGGTGATCAGCTGCACCACCAGGCCTCTACTGGGCTGCATCTGGGAGTTCCCATCTCAGCAGCAGGGCTCAGCCTTCGCCTCCACCTCACTGGCTCTAAATGAGGTGTTGCCGTTGGTGCTGATGGTGTTCACCAATCTGGCCACACTTCAAGCTCTGGCCAAACACATCAGAGCCGTCACCTCAGGGGGAGAGGGGGGAGGAAATCATGGAGAACTGGACAAACACGTGTCCACTGAGCGAAAGGCAGCTCATGTCATCATGTCGCTGGTGTCGCTCTTCGTGGTCTGCTGGGCGCTGCAGGTCGCTGCGGTGACATACTACAACCACGACGGGGGACACCACGCTGAGGGGCTGCTGACCGTGGCCCACTTCTCCGCCTCGTTATTTGTGGGCTTCAGTCCAATGGTGGTGGCGCTGGGACATGGCAAGCTGAGGAGAAGAATCAGGAGCATGATACCGGGGTGGTCTAAAGTTCTGAAACGTCACCGTGAGGTCACTGAACAGGGAAGTACATCTCCAAAGACTGAAGGAAAAAAGGGAAAGCAAACTGTTTTTGTTGTTCAAAATGAGAGAAAAATCATAAATGTGGAGGAGAAGATTAAAGCAGGCAAGTGATGCAGAGTGTGATAAGAAAAATAATTTTAAACTCACTTGTTACCTGGACAAAATTGTTGTCATGTATTAATTTAGCTTATTTTGACATGTTTCAATACAAGCAGACATTTCATTGATCTTTGTAGTTTCTTTTAAGATGGGATTTATTCTGATAAAACTGAGTATATCACTTGTACAAATTTTTGTTTGTTTGTGCTGTGAATTCAAGATTATTTTTTATTTTTTATCAACATCACAAACATTGTCTCCATTATATTTTGAACAGTGTATAATGATTTAAAAAATATCAAACCCAGTCCAACCAGTCTCCAATATACAACACAACAAAATAAAAAATAAATATAAGAGGGAAAAATGAGAGACATTTTGATCCTTGAATTGTTGGTCCAATAGCATAAAGTACATTGTTCCTTCATTACATGTTTCACTTTTCCGCAACGTTTTGTAACTAAAATCTTTTGTAAGGGTCAAACAAACAGATCCAGGAATCTAGATGTTTATTTAAGTAGTTACAATATTATTTTATGTTGATACAAACAAGGTATGAAAATATGAAATATGTAGTCAGAAGCCATCATGGTAAGAAAAAAACATTACACTGAACCTACAAAGCATAGTATTAACATTTTGTCTGGCAAACTAAAGGAAACATGTTGCAGTTTAATCTAAATAAAATCAGTTTGGACAGATCTTTCTTTTTCTTTTGACCATTTGTTTGGACTGTTTAATAAAAAGAATTGTACTATCAGCCCTGTCTACTTACTGAGTCATGTAGCATGAATCCTCAGGCTTGTTGGGGTTTTAACACTTTGCCTTTCTATTCTGAGTCACACACACTCACACAAATACACACAAAGGTTTACAGAGATAAATAAGCATTCACACCAATGACCATGAACCTCAGAACTATTAACTATTGAGATGATGGTAGTGATATTTTCAGTATTGTGTGAGCTGCACCCCCAGTGCTGCAGCAGAGTGACCTGCCAGCCGGCAGCTCTGTCAGTGCGAGAGCAAGGACTTGACGGTAGACCGCAGTCTCCTGTGGCCGACTGCCAGAATAGCAGGTGACATGGCGATGAAGATAATGTTGGCAAAACGAGCAATGATCAGGAGGAAATTAGCCGAAGAGCCCTGGTTGTAGTTGAAATAGTTGACGGAGATAATGCTGGTTCCCCAAGAAGCAATGAAGAGCATAATGAGAGCGAGAATCACCTGAAAATCACACAAGGCAAAGAATTGGGGCAGTGAGAGCCACACAGAGATATGATGAAATATGGTCAGTTTGAGTCAAACAATAGAGAAATCTGTTTGTCAGATCTATGAATAAAAGCACAAATCTGCTGTATATCAAAACTTTTTTACTGCTTATCTACATGGCTTCATGAGCTCTTCAGTGACACCCTCCTCTTCCTCACCTTGGCCGCTCGCCTCTCAGCTGGCACTCGTTTGATGACCGGACCGTCCTGCACTGAGCTGCGCATCCTGCCATGGGTGTAGAGGGTGTAGAGGGAGCCCATGTTGGTGATAGCCATCAGGATTATGGGAAGGGTCTCATGGATCACTATAGAGGTGGTGGCATAGGCCAGGCCACTGTAGGTGGAGGGAAAGTCCCACACGCAGCCCAGCAGGGGGCGCGTTGTGCTGCTCACCAGCATCAGTGTCTGAGAGGAGGAGGAACATAGAGGAACAAACACTTATGAACGCACTCACAATAAATGAACTTACTAATAACAAATGGTTCTGTTATTATTGACTTTTTAATTTAATTTGCAGTGTTGATAGAACAGTATATTATCTACTGTATGTTTTTATTCTGGTATCGAAGATTTTGTAGTTTGATCTCTTAATAACTAATGACCATGCCAAGTATTATCAAATAAAAAAAGTATATATTTTTGGAAAGCAACTTTTTCCTGGCTTTGGTAATGCAGATTATTCTTTTGGTCTGCCATGATCTACCAAGTTTATAAGTAATAAATACAGACTTGATATTCACTGTTACACAACACAAGCAGGTTAAAAGCAAACGATTTTCACAGGTTGGAATGAACAGAAACAAAGTCTGTGTGGAAAAGGAAAGAAGTAATTTAAAATTCTAATTTATGAAAGAACCACCTGTAATATATAATGTACTTGATAAAAGGTCTGGATGATGTAAATTTCACTGGAATCACCTCTGTTGTGTTCACATTCCCGTTCGTGGAAAATATATGAGCAGGAATGGAGTAGATAAAGTTGAGGAGCCAGATGAGGGCCATACTCAGCAGCAGGGTGGTAGGAGGACTCCGGGGCCCGTGAAGGTTCCCGCTGTTGGGAGCCACGCGCCTCAAAGTCTGGAAATGGAACGCACTGAGATAGAGCGTTGACCACACGTTGACCGATCGCAGCCACACCCAGACACCCATCAGGAACTGACACCACTCTTTGGATGAGTACAGCTGGGGTAAAGAAAACAATATCTTTTATTTATTATTACTTATTTCTGATTATGACATCTAATTGTTAAATAATAAATATCTCACTACCACTAGATGACCAGTGTGGTAGCTGGTGTGAAAACACACCCTTTGAACTATGGGTAACTCAGTGGTTGATTTTGAAGGCAACATACCTCGAGTCCCATGTCTGAGATAACAAGCAGCGTGTTCCTCATCAAAGACACCATCAGGTTAGACAGCGCCATGTTAATGATGATGATGTCCGAGTTTCGTCCTCCGCCGTGGTCCATAATCACACTCTTACCGATCACCACAACCACGGTGGCATTACCCAGGATTCCCAGCATCACCAGGATGATGTAAAAGGCATTTTGTGCAGGGGACACAGAGACGCGAAGTCCCATCCCCACAAGCCCCAGGTCTTCATTTGGATTTTCTGAGCCTTCCATTGCAACCACTGATTGAACAACCTCGTCTGTGAAGCAGCTTGAACGGCTGATGTAAAACCTCTAAGCATTCTCCATCTTCAGTTTTGATGCATGTCAGAAGAATAAACCTCAGGCTTTGACCTCCAACATGCTGCCAACATCTTCTTGAGTTCAGGTCAGTGCTCTGCTCGATCTTCGCAGGGTTTGTCATTTATTACACTCCTTCTCTGGGCCAATGGAAGAAGGTTAGGTTCTCAGAAAGCCACAAGGCAACACTATTTAATGCCTCTGGGAGCTCAGGGTGCAAGTTAATGAAACACAAGAGATTAATCAGCTTCCCTGAGTGAAATGTGCTTTCTTTGCAACTTCATTCATTATGCCATCATCCTGGGGGAAGTGTAGAAGCCTTTTTGTTTATTTCCATGTATGCAAATGCATGTGGATGAGTTTTCATAATAATCAGAAAAAATAATAGCAAGACAGATACTGCTAATAATACCACTAATTTTAGCGGCATGGTGGTGCAGTGGTTAGTATTATTGCCTTATAGCAAGAGGGTTCCTAGTTGACAGCTAGGATTGGCTCCAGCTCCCCCCATGACCCTCAAAGTATAACTGGTAAAGATAATGGATGGACCCACATGCATATATAATATTAGTAACAGTAAATCCTTCTTCTCATTTTGCACTCAGAAACAAGGAAAAACAGTGAAATTGGACACTGACATCAGACGTAAAAACAAGCTCCCCACTGTCACAGCAGGTATAATGTACACCAATCAAATTGACCCACTACAGATTAAGCAGAGCCCCCATTAGTAGTGTGTGAGGGGTCCAGAGGTTTGATTGTTGCCTGGGCAGCGACAGGTCCTCTGCTCATATCTCAAGCCTCCACTTGTCAGCTATTAAAGCAACGCACAGACTTGTTTTCATACAGTGCTTTTATACACAGCATTTTTTCTATCACACACCATTCACACCATGCAGTGTCAGCACAGCCTTCAGGGGAAATTTGGGGTTCAGTATCTTGCCCAACGACACTTTGGAATGCAGACTGGAGGAATCGGGGATCGAACCACGGACCTTCTACTTTGTGGACTACTCTCTCAATAGCACAATGTATATCTGACAAACTTACAGTATACACAACAAGCTATATATCTCTTTCAAAGATCTTACAATTAAGACATTTGCGCTATATACTGTAAATAAAATTGACATTGACATTTGGCAGTTATGTGTCTTTAAAATTAGCTCAGCAAGGTTTTCCCATCCCTTTCAGCTGACATTTAACACACACACACACACACACACACACACACACACACACACACACACACTTAACAACAAATGGCCAGTCACTTTCAGTCCAATCCATGATATTTTGAAAGAATATATAATTGAGCGTAACCTGTAATTATCCTATGAATCATTTATGTCAAATGACAAGTCATGAGGCTGCAATGGTTGTTTACAGTTTACAGTCTACAGCCACTAGATGGCCCTATAAACATTCAAATACTGAAGCGAGGAACCCTTTTTAAAACAGAGCTTCACGTTCCCCTTTAATAACAAAAATCCATTGGAAACCGTCCCAGTGCAAATATATCTTTAATACAATTTTCTTTTGGTCCTCATTTGATTTGCTTTCAGATACATTTTTAAGATACAATCCTGATCAGAAATTCACAAGCACATAAAGTTATATACGAAGCAAAAAAATATATAATTCACAATACATGTTCACTCTGTGTTCTGTGCTGCACAGAAACCTGATATGAATACAGAGATTGAGTTACTCTGATCGCAAGAGCTGATTTCATAAAAGACACTAAATCATTCCCAGCCTTTACAAACATCACTCCCTCCCTGCGTTTTTATAACTGACTGTCAAATTGAAATCCATCTACCTCTGACTTATTTGCTTAATTTGCTGCTGAAAGTCACGGAAATGACGAATGAAACTCGTCCTTCCTGGCAAAAAAACCATCTTTCCTGAGTTATTCATGATCAGCTTCAAAATGAGAATATTTCAAACTACCATAGTCAACAATAGTGGCACGGGGGCACAATGGTTAGCACTGTCGCCTCACAGGTTGGTTTGAATCCTGGTTCCCGGGGGTCTTTCTGTGTGGAGTTTGCATGTTCTCCCCGTGTGTGCGTGGGATTTCTCTCCGGCTTCCTCCCACAGTTCAAGACATCCAGATTGGGCCTAGGTTAATTAGAAATTAGAAATTCCTCGTAGGTGTGAATGTGAGTGTGAATGGTTGTTTGTCTCTGTATGTTGGTCCTGTGATACACTGGCAACCTCTGTACCCCGCCTCTCTCCCAATGTCAGCTGGGATTGGCTCCAGCTCCCCCACATGACTCTTACAAGATAGATAATGGATGGATAAATAACCAATAATATCAAAAATCAAACTATGATGTCACTCAAGAGGCCACAGGTGGAAAATAACAAGCTGAAATTTGGTCTTTATAGGATAACAGAAATGAGTGTGACATTACTCTGTTGGTCCATACACCATGGTTTGTTGTCTGCAGCCCATGGACACAACTTTGTTACACATATTCTTATTCTTTTTTCAAATCAACACTGCATTCATCAGGATGAAGGATTCTCTGCCTGAGCGAGTGTTGTGCTAACATGGTCCTAGTCCTCTCGCTTGGTATTCAAAGCTACAGTCAATTAAATAAAATATATTAAATATACCTAAAACTTCTAATGTAGAAATGTATTTGATTTGTTAACACAATGTTGTAAAAATGTCTTGAGGGTTAAATTGACCTCTGAATTGATGCCTGTAGTTTTTATTTTCCTTATTTTGACAATTTAAATGAATAAAGATGTGGATGTGAAATGCTGGTGAGTCTGATTATCAGGCCTCGGCAGCTTCTCAGGTAACAGTTCATTTCGGTACTTTAATTGCATACGTTTAACTCTACAACTCACAGGGACTTTTCATGGTTATGGTGACTTAAATACCAAAAATCCTTTAATTTCTCATGTTGATCTTTATTTATAAACTCTATATAAACTATTGTCCCTTGTCAGCTGAGAGAAGTCTCGGCTCAAGCAACAGGTGATGCTACTAATTTAGATTTTGATTCCACAGGGCAGATAGGAAGGTAAACAACAAGACAGCTACAATAATGTAACAGTACATTTTAAGAGAAGGTCGATATTATAATAGTAATGATAATAAATAATGACTGTGAGTAATAATAGTTCCTTATGTTGACGGTAATTACTGTCTATCTTCAGACTCTGCAGCTGTGGATGCTCCTGACTAACTGAACAAATTAACTGTGTCTGGACGAAGTTGGAGATTTTTTTCTTTGCAGGACAAAGAAAGAATCAATTATGCTCTGTATTCACACAGACATTGTGAGGACACAGGGCCGGAGTGATGTGATAAAGCCTTGGCTTAAAATACATGATTACATCCATGTTTTTAGCTGCAGTCTCTGGTTGTTAACCCCACTGGCTGGAAATCTATCAGAGAAACAGGAAATTAAACTACCTCCAGTGAACTGCAATGTACAAATGGAAATTAAGTAAAAAAAAAAAGCTAATGGTAATACAGGGCTTATATGTAACCTGTGTGCAGTGCAGTGCAGCACAACCCGTCACCCAGGCCCGAGCTGTAGACCGGAGACACACACACTTGGCTGCCCGGGGAAAGGTGTGTGAGCCGCATGGAATGAGAGCTGGGAGACAGGTAGACGGAGGAGACGGAGGGCGCTTTGGAGTTTTTTCTCTCCCACTTGAGCCAGTAGCCTTTCAAGCCTTCCTGATGGGCCTTCCACGCTACCTGCACCTCCTGAGGCTGCACAGGGGTCAGCTGTAGGTCGGCCAGAGCAGGCGGAGCTGCTGCAGGAAAGAAAACAAGGAGACATTTTCAGCTGTTAAGACAAGCGAAACGGATACGCTTCGAAAGAATGTAGGAATGATTTAGAAACGGAGATCTAAAATGGCAACTTTAAAAGGTCAACTTTCACAAAAGAGAGATAGACAGAACAGATGTGATGCTTTTCAGCAAAAACAACATATTTTTGTTCACAGATAAAATCATGCTACAATTGAAAACATACCCTCCTGAGTGCATGCCCTCACTGACATGGCTCTTTCTTTTCCATCCACATGCAGAGCGCTGACTGTGACCAGGTATTGGGTGCCCTGGTCCAGGCCTGTAAGTAAAGTAGAATTCTTCTGGCTATGAAACGTCACAGTCCGGACTTGTCCACTCGGAATGGCTCCGTACTCCACCGTGTATCTCTGGACGCGGGCCGGCTGCAGAGGACCCCAGCTCACGCGGATCTGATGAGGGCTGGAGTCTGACACGGAGACCACTGCCGGGCTTAAAACCTCTGCAGCAGGCGCAGGGAGAAGGGACACAGGTGAGGTCATGGCTGCCAGCATCACATTTAGATGAACTTTAATGAATTCAGATGAGATGGAATCTGGTGCTTGAAGTTGCCTGTTTGAACACCTAAATTAAAGCTATCGATCACACTGCAGAAACCAATCAGACTGCTTTGCAGCTGCACTGCTGACCCTAACCCTTATTAAACTGAATTTGCAGACGCGTGGCCTCATGTTGTAGTAAATATCTCTTTAATGGCACAAATATCTGTTTAGAAGAAAACCAACAACATCAAGTGCTCAGCCAGTTGAATTGATTTGTCTCCAGTTTTCCATTATCTACAATGTAAATTTGAATGTCTACAATTCAATGAGCAAAGTCCATATTCTGGGGAAAGCAGGGACAAAACATCAACAGCATTTCAGAATTATGAAATAACTAGGGATGTACCGATATGGAAATTCTTGGCCGATACTGATACCGATATTTAAAACAACAATCTAGCCGATAGCCGATACCGATATTTGTTTATTACTTGAATAATATGAAAAACAGATAAAGTGACAAGTGTAACTTTAGATGCCATGGATGGACATAGACACCTATTCAGCCAAACATTTAACAGTATCACCAGGCCTACTCAAGACATCATCTCAACTGTAAACAGATGCTTGCCCCGCGCTGCGCAGCGTCATTCTCAAGCGCGCAGCCGCCTGGCTGTTCACACCGGACCCGCATTTCTCCGCGCCGGTCAGCCCGCGATTCTCCGCTTGTTGTTGTATGTAACCCGTTCAATGTCGGGTGTCGGGGGTAAATGACGTATTCTCCAAGCAAGCCTTTAGCCCCCCCCCCTCTCTCTTTTTATCTATATGACTGCTTGTGTGGCTGTAGTGGATGGGCAGAGGGGGACATTTAATCTGGATGCCAGATTGGCAGGCTGCAGAAAACATACCAATGAACATCGGCCAATGTTATCGGTGAAAGTCAAGTTTATTACCGATACGCCGATGGCAGTAAACGAGGCGAATATCGGCCGCTACCGATATACGGCCGATACATCGGTGCACCACTAGAAATAACCTTCAGAAGGTAAAATCCCCTGTAAATCATCTTACCAGGAAGTGTGGTGAAGGTCACAGAGAGTGTGTCAAACAGCCTCTGATTGGACTGTGGGCGGAGAGACGCTGTGTAGGTGGTATCAGGCTGGAGGTTTGTCAGCTCCACCCGGCTGGAGTTACCTGAGATGGTACGTCTGGTCTCGGGGTCCGTATTCAACATGGAGTTATACCAGAGCTCATAATAACCTCTGTCTGCTGTCAGAATAGGACGCCACTGCAGTACAGCACTGTGGGAGGTCAAGTGAACCACATGCAGCCGTTCTGCGCGAAGGATTTCTATAGATAAGACGAGAAGTGAGAGAGGGGGGTGTAAATACATAGAAATATATAGAAAATTGGACCAACTGGAGCAAATAATTCTGTAGTTGAAATCCACTTTTTACTGTTTTAAAATATTTTTCTAACACCTGCCATGGAACTACTGTAATGCTTCAAACACACACACGTTGTACTTCTTAGTGACTCATTGACATTATACATTCCCTAGCCCCTTACCCTAACCTTAACAATTCAAACTAAATTACTAACCCTAACCCTAATCCTAACCTAATTTCTAACCCTAACCCTAAAACCAAGTCTTATCCCTCAAACGGCCCATTGAAATGTCCTCACAAAGATATAAATACAGGAACACACACACACACACACACACTTACTGATGATGGCGTTCCTCAGCTCTTCTGTGATGATGTCGATGTTGTCGATGTCCACAGAGTACAGGTGGGACTCCAGAGGAGGTGTCACTGCACGTTGTAACACCTGGTAGTTGCCATGTACTGTGGACACAATCAGCACAGAAACTCCCCTCTCCTTCAGCTCCGTCATAGGCTCGACCACGCTTCCAGGCTGCGCACCATCAGTCAGCCACAGCAGTATCTGTGGTAGGCTCTCCTCTGTCTCTGCCAGGAGCCGCTGGGCCACCTTAAGTGCTGCCACAGTGTTGGTGTCTCCCTGCAGATGGCGGACATGTTGCAGGGCCTTCTGTAGACTTTCCTGACTGTCGTGGGCGTTCAGGTCGAACACCAGTTTTGCGCTTGTGCCCACTTGCAGCAGCCCGACTTTCACATGTCCACGGCCCAATGAGAAGGGCCGAAGCAGGTCGGCAGTGAAACGCAGCAGGTGTGAGAATTCGTAGAGTGCTACACTTCCTGAAGAATCCAGCAGGAGGAGAATATCCCCTTCACAGCAGTCCAACACTGTTAACAACAGGAGGGAAACAGGGAGGTCACTTTAACATGTCAATGCTGTCAGAACATTAACAGGTGAACTACAGATTCTTTTTTTAAATAATGCCTAACTTTTTAAATTCCCTTTTTAATGATCTTAGAAACTGATGTCGTGAAGCCAAGTAGAAAGAATGGATGATTTACACATCCACCAGTTATGAAGCAACACTCATTTAGAGTTGAGACCATAGACTGTTTACAAAGATGAACGGCATGTCTCCACTTCCTCCCATTGTACAAAAATGAAGCTAAAATTATACAGGTGTAGCCATCTGGCGCTTTTAACGTAATTTGTAGGCAGAGTCTGCACAGTATTGACTGTGGTGTGTGGCCATGCTTTTGAAATCCCACTCACACATTCCCTCAACCAAACGCATGTCCGTCTCAGCTGTCAATCATGATGTGTCTCCCATTCTTTTTATAGCATCAAATCAAACTTACTAGGAAAATTTACACTTGAACAAACATCAGTGTGATTAGAGCTACCTTAAATGACAGAGACCATCTTTGAGAAAAAACTATTTGTTTTTGACTTTTTTGTTTGCCCATGTCCCATCCACCAACATGGAGGAGGTGGGGTTTATGACCTATACTGCAGCCATCCTCCAGGGGGTGGTCAAGACTGTTATACAGTCTATGATCTTGACACCGGATGAAGGCAAGTCCAATATTCTCTCTCCTTTCTGCTCTATTTTGGTCTCCACCACCTGGTATGGTTCTGTGTGGGTTTCTGGTTCTGTTTTTGAGTGGTGAGCCTGTTGGCATTCTTCTGCCTGACTGGGCATCAGCTTCCGGTCCCCTGATTCCCCAGCCAGCAATCCTTCACACCTGAGCTGCAATGATCAATCAAATCTCTGCAATCCGGCAGTATATATTGACCGGATCAAGCACTCAAGACTCTGCCAGAATGTTGTTCAACCAATCATCTGCTACCTCCATCTGCTTGCAGCGCTCAGCCAGCACACCCCTGCCTGTCTCAACCTTAGCAATCTCTGTCACAACAGCCACACTGCCTCCATATCCTTCGCTACCGGCACTAAACCGTCTGCTCTCATTAGCAGCCCAACCACCGCATCTCACGATTATTATCTTATCAGCAGATTCTTGATTTTGTAAATAAACTCCCTTATATTCCTACTTTGGAGGAAGGACCTATTTACCGAGTTGTGAACACATCATGTGTTTTGAAGTTGGAATGTGGAAAAAACATGGACACGGTAAATAAAATGTGTTGTATTTTTGTGTTTAGGGAGTCAAACCAACACCTTGACACATCTTTACAATATTTACATATTAGTGAAGAAGGATCAGGTGTGACAGGCATACATATGCTTTAAAACATATGCATACATGTTAATCATAAAAACATCAGTAATGGCTAAACAGTAGTGTTAAGATGCTTTTGAGAGATGGACATACAGTTTGCAACTAATCAAAATGAAACATTTGACAAGTTGATAGTAGAGACAAAGATGATTCTAAAATTATATTAATTGGTCTATGAATTATGATATTTATACCAACTTTCTTAGTTGTTGCTCCAACTTGAGATGGCATTCACGTGAATTTTCCCAGTCGGGAACACATTTTTCTGATTAAGAACGCACACTAATGGCAAGTGAAAATCCTCTTTGGGTTTCTCACTATGTGTGAAACCTTGTACATTACACATTACCAACACAATTTAAAATATAACAATTTCAAGGAGTTCATTTCCACCTTGTTAAACATTGGACCAAAGTACAGACTTTTATACCATTTCCACTACAGCAGCAGACAAGTGTTCACGGAAAGTTTAAACCATGGGGACTTATTAGTTTCCTCTGCTGCCTCCTCAGTTATACTAGATACTGTTGATAGTGATGAATCATCCCGTCGTGACCACATTATTATCTCAGGCATATAAAAAGGGGAGCACTGCTTTAGGATATCTAAGGTAAGACCGATCACATTAATGTTGCACAAGCAGTTAGTGCTCTTGGGGAAGCATTAATATGAAGAATGAGAGGCAGTAGCAGGTGTATGAAGTGTCTTATCCCATGAATAACACCGACAAGCTGAGTACAAGCCACTGCACGGCTCCCACTGTATCAGAATGTGTAAAAAACTTATTACACTGAGAAAACCTGAGCTAGGGGAGGATTTATGACAGTGAGGAAGAAATTGGTCGCGGGAGTCGATTTATCATATGAAACCAGAGGGAGATTTACACTGAAGATAAATCTGTAAAAAAAAATTAAAAAGATGCAGTGCAGGAAGAGAAAGCAAATCCCACATCTTGGTATCTCTCCACCTAAGTGAGCACATACTGGTTTCTCCATCTCACCCATTATCATTTCTCAGAAGCACTTTTGTGGACTAAAAGTCGTCTTACTGGAATAACCTTCAATGGAAAGAATCAATTCTACCTACGAGCATCCCGCACAATCAGATATGTGCATCTGGTCACTCACTCATCTGTTTCTGCTTGAGTGTTTCTGAATTGTCCTGCTCTCTACACATGCATATCAACCTGTGGCACCTGAGGTTCATGAAAATATATGTCTAATACCATAACCTATTATACGTACATGATTAAAACAGTGACAATAGTTCTTATAATAATTTGAATTGAGGACCAGATTCAAAACTATATAGGAATCAATTCACCCACTATAGTCATGCTTAATTGTCCACTATACAATGTGGACAACTGCTTTATCGCGTCTTCTTCCACGTTGTTCACACTTCTGTCTTTCACATCTCCTCTGCAGAACACACCCATTAGTTTATTGCAGCAATGGTCCATGATCATTAAACTTTCATATGGAGGCAGCAAATTAAGCAGTAGGAAAATAAAGAGGAAGGGAGGAAATGAGCGAGAAAAAGCGCAATCAGATGAGGAGGCGTCCGCAGTGAGAGGAAACCTCAATAAAATGAAATCCCTGTGGGAATCTGTAAACACACACACGCACAGCACAGGCTGTACATAAAGATGGACACCGCATCTTCACATCCTCGTATCCAGAAATGAAGCCAAAATATATATATATATATATATATATACACATAAAGGGTGCTGTGATAATGGCATAATTGGTATTAATGAATTAATGATGATAACATGTTATTGATTCATATATGATAATATTATATCAATTAATCAGAACCTCCTAAATCATTTAATATTTATATTTTGAGTGTAATTTTTTTGCCAAAGAAGTGACAAAACACACAAAATTGACTAGGCTAGAGATGAATTTGATTTGTATTTTCTATAAATATCATAGTAACATTAAAACCATATATTCTTTTAGCCATGATAATCTTGTCTTGGAAATGTCTTAACAGGTGACCGAGGAAAAGAGGCAGAACACAGAAACGAGACAGAAAGCTGAGAACACATGGTTGAATTATAACCGTTGATGGAAATGTGAAGGAATTGCTCCATGTTTGCATTCCTCTGAGACGTGCATGTGAATGTGCACATGCAAGTGTATGTGTGTGTGTGTGAGAGAGAGAGAGAGAGAGAGAGAGAGAGAGAGAGAGAGAGAGAGAGAGAGAGAGATATTTGAACATGTCATCTGTCATGTAATTGGTTTCAAGCTGTGCCAAGGCCATATGCCACACTGCAGAGCTGTACAGATGAATGAAAAATATGCACTATCAATGTGCACTGACATCAAACAGACAGATGGCAGACTATCTCTGTCAGATCAAAATCAACGCGGACTATTTTTAAATTCTCTTTTTACACATAAACTGCATGTTGCTTTTTACACATTTCCAAATGAAAAATGAAACCACAAATTAATAAAATTTGCATAAACAATAAACAGTTTACCATTATTTCTAAGATTATGTTGAGGATACAAACACTGTATGAATTAATCCCCATTTTTTTCTGTTACAAGGGGTAGTGAATGGGGCCGGGGTAGTGAAGTCCTGTCGATACGTGTGCTTGACCAGAGAGTCAGTCTCTGTTGTCCATCATGAAGTTTCATAAATGAAATAACTAACTACAGTCAAAGTTTTCGGAAAAATTTACATTTGAACATCAGTTTGATAAGAACAAACTAAAATGACATGTCCATGTCCCGCCATTAACATAAAGTAGGCAGGGACTTTGACCTATAGTGCAGCAAGCCTTGTGGAGACAACAGCTGAATTAGCTAAGCATAAATACTGGAAAACAAGGAAACGTTTTACAAGGAGTTATGTTCTGGTCTACTTCTCGGCTGGAAGCTGTACCATCCTCTATTCTCGGCTGGTTGCCAGGCTGGTATGTGCATTGAAATATCTGTTTCCCTGTTTGCTCTTAGAGAGCGCTAAGCTAAGCTAACCGGCTGTAGGCTCAAGCATGTGACAGACACGAGTCGGTTTAACTAGTTAACAGAGCCTCATTTGTTGATTTGACTGTTGCTTAACCAACAAGCATGTGTGGAGACAGTGTTTCAGTCAGGAACACTTTGTCATGATTTAACCATTTATTGAACAAATGGGAATACAGTTGTGCTTTACGCGGATGGCTCCATTCTGTAGACATTCCCTGCGTTAAACAAATCAAAAGGTGCACATCTCAAAGTCTTCAGATTCTCACTCCCTGGTGAGTTCAAATTGCAGAAATCTTAAGTCATAGCCGGACGCTTCCTTCGTATCCTTTTCCTCTTTTTGGCCTGTAAACAAAGACAAACGTGTCAGACTGCAGTGACCGTGTTGCATCTGTGTAAAATTATATGAACATGTATGAGTTGTATGTGAGCATAGTACACAGTACGTACGTAATTGTCCTTGGCTGACCAATCAGGGAAGGCCTGAGAGTGGAGGTGCTTCTCCCTCTCTGCATGTTCATAATATTTTGCCTGCTCGTCTTTGGACATAGACTTCCACTGTGGACACACAACAACATAAACAAGAGCATAAGTGCACACAGATCCACGTGAAGTCAAGAATTATAGTTAGAGGAACAATTTCACATTTTAGAAGTGTTGTTTTCAAAAGTGCTCGATGACAGAAAGCTTTTAATTCGTTTATCAAACTTGAAGTTTGGTGAAGTTTGTGTGGCACCAAGAGTTTCAAAACATACAGCGCAAAAACACCTACTCTTTGTCCAAGGAGTCTGTTGACAGCCGCACAGTCTGAGTTTTGGAGCTCTACTACAACATTTGGCCTCTGTTCCGTGCGGAATAGCATGAAAGCGTTTGGGGGCTTCTTGACATAGGGACTGCTCTCGTTGTGTGGCTTTGGGCAATACCTTTTATTTCTATGGGAAAACAGTACAACAGAGGGAGAGCATGAATTTCCACTGTGTAAAACTCTGAGGAAAGAAACAAACCAAAAAAGTTGACGAGGATCAAGATACATGAGAATAATTATAAGACATATGAGGTTACTGTGATAACATTTTGAGTCTGGCTTTGTTGTGATCAGCCACAGATGATGAAGCAGTCAGGTGGACTTACCTTGAAACAAAGGCGTTACCTCCCGGGACATTAGAAGCGACAGGAGGAGCTGAATAGGCTGAAACCCCATAAACGATCTTTCTATTTCTATAGAGACACGATCAGGCAGACACATTAGATGACAGAAGAAGTGGGTTTGAAGATACACATAGAGGCTCACAGTTGTGTGTTTGTTTGCATTTATGTGTGAGATACATACATTAATCCAACAGGAACCAGGTTTGTCACCAGGACCTGAGGGCGACTCACAACTGGCCCGTTGTTGACCTGGAGACACAAATACAAGGTTTCAGTAACTTCTTGAAAAAGCTGCTGTGGACTAAAAACACAGCCTGTACATACTTATACCTACCCAGACTTAATAATCCCTGTCCCGATGCTAATATTGTAATCCCAACAAGGACAAACAAAAGATTGATAATCTGTCATAGTTGCTCTGTGGCGTATCCCAGAACTCAGTCAGGATCACTACTCTTAGTATCCATGAATTATTAGTTAATAAGTGAATAATGTTGGGACCTGGTATTTGTGAACTACAGTTCGGCCTACATGTTTAGTCAAATGCTGACACATGTTTATTTGTTCTGGAGAAAAGGGAGAGCCTCCAGAACTCAGTCTCCCAGGGTGCTTCAACTTCACACTGAGGTGTTAAAACTGCCCCTGAACACAACTTTCAACCACTTTGGTCACTCTGGGCCCCATGACCAATGAGGTCACCAGGCCATTATAAGCCCAGTTCCCCCTCTCCTCCTGCTCTTTTCTATTCAACTCTCCAAGAGGAGAAGTGTGGCTCTCCAGCTCACACGAATACTCGGAGAACTCAAATCGTTCAACTTTGCTAACTATCTCTATGGTAATTTAATTTTGGTTATATTTATTAATTTAATTATTGATCAGAGTTCCAAATTTGTAGTTAGTACTTTCATGAGACAATCAATAAATTGGCTATCTTTTCCCTTCCTTTGAAGGGTGGTGCCCTGAGGTAACTTTAATCAATTAAAGTTATTGTTTAATATTACAATTTTTAATATTAATATTCAATATTTTATTCTGATAACCAAATTTATTAAATGCCCAAAGGCACACCATTTAATGGTGCCACGCTTAAGGTATCATATGCACAACCATAAGAAGTATCAATATCTAACCTTACCTGGCTGTGGCTGAAAGGAGCTGCCTGGCAATACATGTAGTTTGGCTGCAAGGCACTTGGTGGCTGGTACCTGGGAAGAGCCGGTCCAGGTGCAGGCATGACTGGCGGCTGCAGGCTAAATGGTGCTGCTCCCAGAGGCTTGTAGTGCCCTGTCTGAGACTGCTGGGGACTAAACATTTCCTCAGCTGGGACATGATAGGGAGGAAGAAGAGGAAAGCCGGTCTGTGCACAATGAAATCCAGGTGCAGGCATGACAGGCTGCTCTAGGCTGAGCGGTGATGCTCCCAGAGGCATGTGGCACTCTGTCTGAGGCTGCTGGGGGACAAAACTTTCCTTAGCTGGGGCATCATAAGAATGAAGAAGAGGAGGGTTGGTTTTTGCAGTAAGAAATCCAGGCGCGAGCATGACTGGCTGCTCCAGTTTGAGCGGTGCTGCTCCCAGAGGCATGAAGTGCCCTGTCTGAGACTTCTGGGGACTAAACATTTTCTTAGTTGGGACACGATAGGGAGGAAGAAGAGGAAAGCTGGTCTGTGCACAATGAAATCCAGGTGCAGGCATGACTGGCTGCATCAGTTTGAGCAGTGCTGCTCCCAGAGGCATGTAGCGCTCTGTCCAAGGCTGCTGGGGGACAAATTGTTCCTTAGCTGGGGCATCATAAGATTGAAGAAAAGAAGGGTTCATTTTTGCAGTAAGAAATCCAGGCGCAGGCATGACTGGCTGCTCCAGTTTGAGCGGTGCTGCTCCCAGAAGCATTCGGCACTCTGTCTGAGTATGCTGGGGGCCCCACTCTTCCTTAGGCGTAGGCATGACAGGCTGCTCTAGGCTGAGTGGTGCTGCTCCCAGAGGCATGTGGCGCTCTGTCTGAGGATGCTGGGGGACAAAACTTCCCTTAGCTGGGGCATCATAAGAATGAAGAGGAGGGTTGGTTTTTGCAGTAAGAAATCCAGGCGCAAGCATGACTGGCTGCTCCAGTTTGAGCGGTGCTGCTCCCAGAGGCATGAAGTGCCCTGTCTGAGACTTCTGGGGACTAAACATTTTCTCAGTTGGGACACGATAGGGAGGAAGAAGAGGAAAGCTGGTCTGTGCACAATGAAATCTAGGTGCAGGCATGACTGGCTGCATCAGTTTGAGCAGTGCTGCTCCCAGAGGCATGTAGCGCTCTGTCTGAGGCTGCTGGGGACCCCTCTCTTCCTCAGTCGCAGGCATGACTGGCTGCTCCAGTTTGAGCAGTGCTGCTCCCAGAGGCATGTGGCACTCTGTCTGAGGCTGCTGGGGACCCCACTCTTCCTCAGTCGCAGGCATGACTGGCTGCTCCATGCTAAGCGGTGCTGCTCCCAGAAGCATGTGGCACTCTGTCTGAGGCTGCTGGGGGCCACACTCTTCCTGAGGCACAGGCATGACTGGCTGCTCCAGTCTGAGTGGTGCTGCTCCCAGAGGCATGTGGTGCTCTGTCTGAGGCTGCTGGGGGCCACACTCTTCCTCAGTCGCAGGCATGACTGTCTGCTCCATGCTGAGCGGTGCTGCTCCCAGAGGCATGTGGCACTCTGTATGAGGCTGCTGGGGGCCACACTCTTCCTCAGCAGGGGTATCATTAGGAAGAAGAGAAGAGTCTGTAATACGTAATTCCAAAACTTGCAATAACAAGTCAAAACCCAAGTTACCGGTGCTCAGGGTAGAGAGGCTACCCTGATCAATCTTTGTGTTTTGGTCCATCGCCTTTGCAGATAATTATTAAAATACTTGCAAATGAAAATTAAGCCAGAATGTTGAGGCTCGCTCTGCACATGTCTCCCTGAGATGCATAGGTAAAGAAATAAGCCAATATCTAAATTGTTTGCAATATATCCTTTGAACATGCCTATGATATAAAGCCTGTGAAGTAGATAGAGATCAAACAAGAACAAAGCCACTTCTCTGCTCACTACTCACTGCTCACTATTGAAGGGACAGCTGCAGGCATGGTGACCCACCTTCTGCTGGAGTGCCATGGTATTCTTATGAACTGTAGGGCCACAACTTTCAGACAGCCAGAGGAAATGCTGTGGTCAGGATGCTACATCAAAACGTGTGGCTCGGTCGTGAATGGTGTGATCTGTCTATTCTAAGACTTTTGCAAAATGGTTCGCTCATAAATTGCGAACATTTTTATGGGAGTCAATGTGAGCCTTCATCAAAGGAACGAGTTACAGTGTCAGTGGTCATAGATCAAAAGAATCTTTGAGGTCTTTGACAGTTGCAAAGGTGATAGATTTCACCTTTTTCAAGCAGGCTCTCTCTCTCTCTCTCTCTCTCTCTCTCTCTCTCTTATTATTATTATTTATGTTGAATCTTATTAATGTAATTGTTTTTCTATTACTGTTTTTACACATTTGCTTTGCAATTATATATTTTCAAATGAATATATTAATATTAACCACCATTAATATTTGTTCAATTGTGTTTACACTGAAATGAAAAGTGTAATAATAAAATATATATAAAAAGATTTGTTCTATTTATTTTGTATATATATTTTCACACAGGTTGGTGTGCCTGAGTGGCACCATGATTCAGCTTTGCTTTTCACGGACGAATAGTGATCTCCCATCCGGATCATTCACAATCCTCAGTTGCATGGATAAGTGGTCCTGTTGAAAGCAGTTGCAATACTTATTAATGTAATATTTTACATTTTTATTTGTTTTGCTAATATGAGTATGACATACAGGGTTTGGATTCCACAAGAAAGACAAAAATAAACTACTTTACCCAGACATCTCCTGACTAGTGTCTGCACCAATTCTGATGTGAATGGTGCAGGTGAGGAGGGCACCAATCCTCATCCTCTTGGGTCATCTGGACCAAGGTCTTCTGAAGCTAAAATCCCAGTTTTCAACCATTCAATATCTTATGTACATGTTAACATCTTTGAACAGTGACTTTGTATGTAAGTAATCACTTGCAGATGCAAGCTGTAAAAACAAACAAATAATATTATAATATTAAAGCATTTACAACTTTTTTTTATAGATATGGTAAAATGGCAGTCAGAAAGGAGAGAAAGTAACGAAGAAGGGAAGAAAGAACAATTTTTGTTGATAATAAAACATTAGAGAAGCAACATTACAATTTTTCAATGAATTGACTTGCCTGTGTTCCAGTGGAAACTCCATTGCTAAACAAAGTTGGATATGAAAAACTTTTTCTTTTATTGGAATTGATGTATCAGGGTCAGCAAGCTGTAAAAGAACAGTAAGAAAATAAGTGATACATGACACTCTCCTGTAATAAATTATTTTATTATAATTTTTCCTGAGGTGGTGGGAAGTTCACTAAACAAAATAAATTCAGGACGTCTCAACATTTACTACAATGATCTTAAGCACGAGTAATTAATAATATGATCTATCTGTAACAATGTAAATGTTACTATAACAGCATCAGCCTGAATACACACATTATAATTCTGGTGCATAGTAAAAAAACTGATCTACCAAACAACAGATTGAATATATATTGATGAGGTACATTACCTGTTCAACACTTTAGTGTCAGATACGCTTTGTCTCTCAGTAGTTTTCCATCCTTTAAGCCTAATAGTCAACTGGAAGTGGCTAAGCTAACGGCCATAGCCACACGATGTTGAGTCCGAGGGGCTGTGAATGCGCCTTGTAGGAAGATGTCAGAGGACATTTAGGCTTCGAGTCGAATTTGAATGTCCCTTGTTTTTTCTGTTGTTAATTGGTAAGTATTTTCCTCCATTCAACATCTTTTCTGTTCATAAACTTCCTACAGACCTTTCATAACAACCTCCCAGTCCCATTTCTTCTTCTAAATTATTTACGGGCAGTTATTATTATTTTTTTTGACCAGCTGGTGGCAATAATGCACCAAATCATTCTTTGCCAACCGCCAATACAAGCCAGAAGAAGAAGAAGTAAACATACGTGTCTGTAGCAATATGTCGATCCAACGTGGCGATGGGGGAGATATAAAAAATGAATAAGGCTTATTCTATCGAAATATAAACACTACAGTTATTATTTTAGGCTCGCTAAAGAGTTACTATAACTTCGATATGAGGATTATATCCCGATTTTTGCAAAGAGAGCCATAGAGAGTCTAAAACATCTTACACACTGCCCCTTTAAAGGCTAGTGTGTAGAATTTAGTGACATCTAGTGGTAAAGTTGCATGTTGCAGCTGAATAACCCCTCACCTCTCCCTCCTCTCCCAAACATGAAAGAGAACCTGTGGTAGCCTTCAGTTGACATAAAAACTGGAAGGTGTTTAGTTTGTCCTGTTTGGACTACTGTAAAAAACACTCCGTAGAGATGATCCACTCCAGATGTAAATATAAAGTATTTCAATACAAAGAGTCCATTCCAGGGTAAATAAACAGCAATTTGTACAAATTTAGATGATCAAACACAAAGTGAAAACATTACTAGGATTATTTTATATTCATGTTCTGCCAATAGATCCCTCTCACCCAAATATTACACACTGCACCTTTAATGTGAGACGATGCTGAGATTTCAGAGGAAATATTGTTCCTCTGAAATCTCTGCATCATCACACATTAACTCTTCAGGACAACAATGTCCAAGTCATAACTTGTTCAAACCTGATCCCAACCTTTTGTATTAGTCAGTGATGATATTTTCATGCTTGACTGTGCTGTGATCTGACTCATCATTTAATATGTTAACAGCAATGTCACTCACTGTCAGCAAAACCTGTGTATTTTTGTACTGGTTACATAGGTGATTTACACAATTAAAGAAACGTTTTCCTTAAGACCAGACTCTATTTACAAAGCGTCTAATTTTAACAATCCAACCCCAAAAACGAGAAAAGAAATAAAATATTTCTACTTGATATGTAAGTGTTAGGTCTTTGTGATGTTAATGTTTAATTCGGCTACAGATTAACGCCTCTTTTCCTTCTTACCTGTGCTGTAGCTCGTGTGAACTCACCTGTGGCAGGTACAGCAGTGTGCATGTCGCTCTGCGGTAACATTGCCCAGAGAAAAACGCAGCAAAGCAAAAAGAAATGCATCCTTCCCGTTCAGCATGAAAAACCATGGGCGGGATAAAAACTAAAGACAGAACAACCAGGTGAAGTATTCTGATCTGGTTCTAACCCACACCGGCGCCCATCACCGACACCAATCAGCCAGTTGTACTCTGCAGGTAAGTTTCTCTCCAGCCGATTCGTGCATCAGTCAGTCAGTCATTAATCCACTCCAGTTTCTGCAGCTTCGTTTCCGCGGTGCACTCACTTCATATAATGTAAAACTGCTTCTCTCCCAAACTATTTCATGACTGTTTCCCTGTGCACAGTCCAGATCACTCCTCCTCCTCCTCCTCCAGCTGCTGAGCCAGGAAATAAAATCACTCACCCTTTTTTTTTTAATGGGACTTTTAATCACAGATGATAACTGGAGGATCCCTGTATTATAACAATAACTGTATTATAAAAATATTAATAATAATAATAATAATAGTAATAATAACAATACACTTTAGTTCTATAGCACTTATCTAAACAAGGTTACAAAATACATGGGTTTAAAATAACACAAAAACAAAAACAAAAAGTATTAAAAACAAACAACATCCAGTTAAAGATCAGACATTAGAATTATTTCCAATAAAAAATATGTTTTAAGCAATGGTTTAAGAGCAGGTAAAGTGCTGGCAAGTGTCGTCTCCTCTGATGAGGAGTTCCAGAGTCTCGAGGCCCTGGTGGCAAAAGCCTGTTCACCATCCTAGTTGGATATGAGAGACTTTTGTCTGAGTTGGGTTTTGTTTTTTATCTCCAGACAGCACCCGAGTGAGGGTCTTCTCTTCTCTTACCAGCCTTATTAGCAAGTGTTGGTTGGAAGATCATGGATTACAGTTTTGATCATAGGGAGTTAGTAGCTCCTCAATATAACTGGGGGTCAGATCGTGCTGAGATTTAATATGAATTAAAACAATCTTAAAATGAATCCTTAATTTAACTGGCAACCAATGAAGGGGGGAAAGAACTACAGAGATATGGGCCCTTTATGCTTGGTGTTGGTTAACATGTGTGCAGCAGCGTTCTGCACAAGCTGAAGCCGAGACACTGGGGATTGACTGGAACATGTAAATAGATAATTGCATCACACTTACATACATGCAAACATTCAGCCACAAGACCAAATGGACACTTGTGTCAAAGACTGTGTCCCAGATGAGGCAAGAACACCTTGGTATGCCAGAAGTTAATGTCACAATAACATCTGCAAGGACAGATTATGACTCAGTGGGTCTCTGAGCACAGACACGAACGAGGTCCTCCACCCTCCCCTCCTGTAGGAGCAGGACAGCTGCACTGACACAGACACAGAATATAATTGAAGATGTTTTGCACCATTTTGTAGCCATTTTCTACCTTCTAATGATTGTTTTGTGTCTCTTTAATGGACATTTTGTGTCTCCTCATAGTTATTTTAAATCTATTGGTGGTTGTATGATTTGTTTTTGTGGCCATTTTGTGCCTTTTAGTGATTTCTTTGGTGGTTTTATGTCTTTTTGTGCTCATTTTGTTTCCTTGTAGGGTCACGTTATCTTTTGGTGTTGGTTTTGTAGCTCTCTAAGGTCATTAAGTACATTTTTTGATGGTTTTATTTCAGTTTGTTTTAGTGCTCATTTTGTCTTTATGTGATCCCTTTATGCCTCCCTCTGGTTTGTTTTGCATCTTTTGGAAGTTGTTGTGTGGCTCTTTGTGGTTATTTTGTATTTGTGCCTATTCTATGTCTCTCTGTTCCATCTCGGTCATCGTTTGATTGACTTTTCACATGCTGCAGGCCTGGCCATTTTGACCTCTCTGACCCAGGGCCTGCGCTCTGTAGACATGTTCAGTAATCAGTTTCATGGCGAGGGGAATAACACTGAGATTGTTATTCCTTGTATTTTCACTGGAGACTCCCGGGAAGCCCCTCAAGCTGACCACAAACCTGGAGCCCGCTTTGGGAAACCGCAACAGGGCACGACATCCATTTGGATCAGGAGCAGCAGCAAATACAAACTTCAGCCAGTCCATTAGACAGGATTACAGTAAATACCACAGCTGCCACTTATGAGAAAGATAAGTTAGATCAAGTGCAGGCTATTTACATGCATTTATTACAGTTAAATAGGAAGGACCCGTGTCTCGGCATTCCCTGTGTGTGTGTGTGTGTGTGTGTGTGTGTGTGTGTGTGTGTGTGTGTGTGTGTGTGTGTGTGTGTGTGTGTGTGTGTGTGTGTGTGTGTGTGTGTGTGTGTGTCACCAGATAAAGATAAAAGAGGGTACTGACAGAATGTGCCCTTGTGTGATTAAAATGACGAATGTGATCCACTGCCAAGACACAGCGTCTGTTACTTCAGTGGGAATAACATGGAGGATCAGAATTTGTTTGGATGTGACAATTGTTGAGGAATTTATGACCATCCTCACACATGTATATGCCACTATATATTATGTATATACTGTATATTGTATATTACACATTATATCTGTACAGGAGAATAGTGCCTGTCTAAATCCCACAGATACTCCCTTCTCTTTCTTAGCAGTACCCAAGATTAGGTTATTGATAAAGGCCCAACCAACAATGCATTGTAGCGTCTACACTGAGCGACTTTCATATCTAACTCAGATGTGCCCAGACAGAGAGGCACCAACTTCAACTCTCGCCGACTTGAACTCTTTTTTTCCATATTTTATCAGTGGCAAGACGTGAGGGCACAATGTGATTAAGGAATGCATACTTTAGGCTTAACTATCCAATAGGATGCGAACACCCACATGTAAACTAGAGAGTGAGAGCAATTCTAGCCATTCATAGATGTGCTGTTAGAATGGGTTACGCAAGTAGAGGGAGATATACCTGGATGCTGTGGGAGACATCTTCAGACTTGTGGGTGACAAATGCTCATGTTAATGTGTTGGCGTTTGTATATTGTTGCACGTTCTGGTCTCCTTGATGCATCAAGTCAACATAAACCTCTTCTGCATAAGACATCAGCTGCTCCCTGAGTTCTCCTTTCACCAGCTTCCAGAAAACTTCCATAACAACAATGTCCCAGACAGAGTGTGGGAGGGCTGGGTTGAAATGGTTGGTCAGAGATGGACAATAAAAAAAGTTACATTTTAAACTATATTTCTTTGAAAGTAAGACATGCAGTATTTTTATTCCGTCTATTGATACCTGATATAAAAAAAAACACACTTCAGTCTCGAAGCTCTGAACATCAGACAGTGCAGGTACAAAGCACAAGTTCGGTCTGTGCACAAAGATAAAGAGTCTGCCTGCAGGTTTATTGTAGCTAAAGTCTTCCTGGGGTTGTTTTAATAAACTCATTTTAATCAAAGGAGAATGAGTGACCGTATATTTCTCCAGGCACCTAAAATAAACACCTGAAAATGGATATGGGAGTAACAGATAACATGGGTCTGTTTGAAGTTAAGAAAACAAAATCTGTCAAATCTGTCAACCTGGGTGAAGTTCATGTTGACTGCCGGTTAAAAAAATGTTGGTACTCGGAGACATTTAGTACTCAGAGACATTTAGAAGATCATATTGACTGGTCTTCTAACATCAATTCAAATATTACATTTTCACAAGATCAATCTCTTTAATGGTGTTTTGTATGTCTTGTAAAAATATGACATGAGGGTGTAGATTGTTGCATGTAATACCCTTTAAGTACATTTTTTCTTTCTATGTTTTTCCCCCATAGGAAAACAAAAACAGAACATCCTCAGTCCACAAGATAAAACCCTCTGAGCTGCTCAAAAAAAAAGGGAACATTTGGAAATCCAGCCTGATATTATGTATCGTATGTATAATTTAATATACACTGTGAAACAAATATTTCATAATTGGATATTGACTTTGTCGTTCTTTAGATATAATAAAACCTTCACAGAGGTTTAACATGTCTACAGACATTCATGTTCCCCAGATGATAAATATTGCTTTTCTTTTCCCCTAACCATGCCAACAGGTTGAGACTTTCACGTTTCACATTTCTTGAGGACTATATAGTGTCATGAAATGTGGTTCAGACGTTCATGTTTACTGATCAGTATGTAGTCCTGGATGGATCATGAGATAATGGGCACAGACCACAGATTGAATCTCAGATTTTAAGAGACACTAATGTTTTTGCATTCCTTTGTGGTTGTTTTGTCTGTTTTTTAATCATCACCTAGCATCTTTCAATCAGCTTCTATTTTGGCTGACTTTGCAATAAGAAATGTCAGTTCACACAGACACTGTGGCTCGGGGGCCCCCTGATGCAGCGGGCCCTCGAGGCTGTGCATGGTAAGTGCTGTGCATGGGTCAGTACCCATGTATGAGGTACACACTTGTTATTAGGGAGCCTTTATTGTTTTGGTGAATTATCTAATAATCCCAGAGATGTCTGTCTGTCTGACTATGGCTGGCATATCTCAAGAGCCCCAAAGCTTATTGGCTTCACACTTGGCGTTTACAAAGTCAAATTTGGTTCGATTTGGACATGTGATACCTTCAATATTAATGAACTTTGAACAAACAGGTGAAAAGCTCATTGTGCAGCAGCAGAACAAACCGGGAGGTTGAGAACAGCCACAATCTGCACGAGTCAGATACATTTGTCTAACAGTTCGTATACAGCAGATACAGTCAGTCGACCACACTCTGCTTCACACTGTTTCTACAGTGATGTATCAGTCGTCTCCTCCACCATCACAAGCTCATGACTCTAACTCTCCCTCTGGTACATTGAATGCATTCAGATTGATAATATGCAAGACATTAGCTCCTGCTGTAGCCGCCCAGCTTGTATGTGTGTATCCATGTGTTCATGTTCCTAAAGCAATTAATCTGGAAAAGAGCGCTGTGCAAGCAGAATAATAAATTCCCTCTGTGCATGTAGCACAACGTCGTACTCGACTAAACTACCAGCAATTCTTCAATTCTTCAATGTGTAAAACAACAAAATCACTGTCTGATTGTGCACAAAGACGGAGGATGTGCTATTAAAAGGCCATTTCATTAACACCATGTAGATGAGCTCTGCCTCTGCTGCAGTCGTGCTGATTAACTTTCAGATTAATGTGCTGTCAGCTCTCTGCCTCTGCTACACAAATTATTAGGATTTGATATCACAACAGCTCAGTGATACAATAAGATTGACCACTAAGGACAGGAATTAAGCAGTGGCCTATTTCCCTTTAAGTCTGAATGTGTTTATTATGAACAAGCTTTTTTAGGAGTTTAGTGAGGGTTTGTGCTGCGTCAGCGGTTGTCAGGCTGAACACTGGTGGCAGCAGATAAAGCCCTAAAACCTTGTGAAAGCAGAGAAAACACATAGAGCGCTTACAGGTATTGATTAGAAGGCATTGATTTAAAGGAAAGATTAATAATGATTAAGGCTTTCTTCCTCCCGTCTCTGTTTTCACCCGCATCTTGAATTTCCCATGAGGAAGAAAGTCTCTTTCTCTTCACTTTATGGTCACAAATCAGGTGTTATGTTTACCATGTTTATTGTCCTAGTTTAGCGTGTTTGCATGCAATTATTTGCCGATTAACAGTGAACACTAAGTATGAGGCTAATGGCACGTATTTGGTCATAAATTGGTAAAATTGAAATCTAAACCTAAGATGGCTGAAACATGATGAATTATTACAGTTCATCCTGAGGGGAACATGAATATCTGTGGCAAAGTTAATGACAAACCATTGAGTCAACTTCTGTTGAGAGTTTCACAAACAAATAAATGTAAACCATGTGGATCTATAGGGTTCACCCTTTGAGAACCATTAATGTTTGCACAAAATGTTATGGTAATTCATCATATGGTTATTTCAGTCCTGTGGTCAGACAGGATTGTGCTGCCAGCATGGCTACATTGGTGATGATGCAAGAATCGATCATGGAGGAGCTCAGGACAAACAGAAACATAAAAACTGGGAATGTGAGAAAGAATGACGTAATTTTACAACTTCAATCGATAAGTGTTTATCAGTTATGAATGATGTGCACAAATTATTGTACACCGTGTGGGAAGAGACAAATCCCCACCGCAGACAAACATAACACTTTTTTACTCAGATTTAAATACCCAAAGTTTGAAATGACCTCACACCCTAATGTTTATATATTTTTTTGTATGTGTGTGTAAAAAAGGTTGGCACAGAGTAACATCTAATCACCGGCTCCAGAGCACCGTCAGGATATGAGACTGCTGGAATAAATGAAACTCTTCAGTGTTAGTCGAGAGCGCACTAACCTTCAGCTGCCTCATAAAACACAGAGGAGCACCTCATGAATGCAGGTTTGGCTGCATGCGAAGGCTGCAGGCGTCTTGCCAGTGAGTTACTGTGACGATTAAACTCCGAGAGCATATACTCCAATCACATTCATCCGTTCATCTGGAGGCTGAATTGGTTGACCAATGGCAGGTTTCTGATTCTAACACCATTTAGCTAATGGAGCAGATGACATCCTGTAATTGACTTTATCTCGCTTTCATAATCAGATAAAACTATTACAACAGTCATTATGAAGACAAATGCCGCACTTTTGGGGAAGGATACAGGGAAGAGAGCGAGGGAGGAGAGAGGGAGAACGAGCTCACATCAACAAAGAGAGAGAAAACAGAGATCAGAGCTGAAGCGAGCCCGACGCTAAGCAGATCTCCCCGAACGCAAGACCTGGAACATGAGGTTCAGAAACAAAAAGAGCAGTGGGGGGTGAATGCTGCCAAAGAGATGTGTGTGAATACAGTAAAATGTTGCGTAACATAAATGCCATCTAGAGATTTTCTGTTAAAACCTTCAGACTCATGTAGGTTTGATAAAATGTTGAGAACCTCATTATTAATGACTCAGAGACACAAGTGACGGTTCAGAAAATTGGGTCTGGACATTTTTCTCAAGTGAAGAATGAGCAGGAGATTGGTTGCGTCAGACATGTTCGCAACAACAGGAAAATGTACAGAACATTCAGGCGAGGGGTTCAGACGCAGGAGGCAGGACATGAAGTACGAATGCTGAGATAACTCGTCCTTGTTTACGGCGCATCGACACCGGCATCGGCCCTCATCACCAAAAGCTCCCTTGACATCCTTGTCAGCATCTTCTACGTGTATGGCTCCTCTTTTCATACCAAGCTATTCTTTTTGTATTTCAGTTATTGTCTGTTAGAAACATCATCAACACGCCTGCTCGTTCGCTGTGAAAGTTAAGGAAAATGTCCGCAGCAGCTGACTCGGACGTTTGCGTTGTCACAAACAGGTGCTCTGGATAATTTCAGCTTTACTGACAGGTCTCTGAACAGTCTTCTTCTCAAAGCAGCTGTTTTCCAATCATTTCTGTACAAGTATGAATCAATAAATCAATTGACAGACTGTAAATATTCATAAGATTGATCAAATCACTGTGAATTAAAACATTTTTTAACCCTAACCCTAACCCAACAACACAGATGCTGATGTTCACTGTGGTGGATGAATCGTCTAAAACAAGTTTTCATTAACTAATTGTTTTTTTTAAGGAAATAAATACAAGCTATGCTAAAGATGAGTTTTAGTATTGACTCTATTTAGGTAAAACAGTAGGTAAAACAAAAACAAAAATCCATTGATCATTTTAAACATTAATCAGCATTTTCTTTCCAGGTATCACAAGGTTTTTATTCTCGTCAGACTCATCTCAGAGAGATTCATGTGCTCTCAGTTCCATTAAGTGATTTAATGATGAGCCGACTCTTTTCTGGATTTAAATGTCAGTGCTACTCCATTAAAATCTCCAGCAGCCTGATCACAGGGTGGAAAGCGATCAGCAACCCGCAGATGTAGCTGAACATCACAGATATTTCTTATTGCAGTTTTAAGCATTTTAAAAATACCAAACTGTTCCAGCATGTTTGAACCCTGCACACATACAGCACATGTACTCATCGATTCCTGGCAGTCTACAGTGAACCTCCATACGACTATAAAAACAGCAGTGAGGTCAATACTATGGTTACGCGTCACATTTCACGCACTGATTTGATTTTGTTCGGAACATTGAGCAGCAGATGAAGGGAAGAAACGTGATCAATGGGGCCGATCAATCAATCTGAGTGTTTCAGACCATGTGACCGATCAGTCAAACTCATTTCAGCTAATCACTCAGTGTGTCTTTTTATTTATCAGTCAACTCTTCTGTATCCGTGTGTATTTTCAATAAATGTATTGTATCTTCTTTGTCATTGTTTTAGCCAAACAATCATCTGAGTTTTAATCCCATGTGGACCCATTTACCTTAAATAAATCAATTTTTATTTCATCAAGTTTCCTCAGAAAATATTGACCATGTATCACTCATTCTGTAGAAGGAGGGAGCTGGAGCCAGTCCCAGCTGACAATGGGAGAGAGGTGGCGTACACCCTGGAAAGATCACCAACGTATCACAGGGCCAACATACAGAAACAAATACCAATCATTCCTCATTGACACCCACGGTCAATTTAGAGTCTGCAATTAACCTAAACCCAATCTGCATGTTTGGACTGTGGGAGAAAACCATACTCAAACATGGGGAGAGCATGCAAACTCCACTCCTCACCTGACCAAACCAGGATTTGAACTGGGAACCTTTTTGCTGAGAGGTAATAGTGATGCTAACCACCACACTCCACTTCACCAACTTTAAATAAAATAGTGTTTAATCCTGCTAACATTCAGAAACACTCAATTTTAAACTTACTACTTAATATAATTTTCCCATGATTAGTAAACAAACAAAATACAAAGACAATCATGTCAGATCTGTGGTCCCCCCGTACGAAGTGACCCCTGGTGGGCCCACAGCCCACAGGTTGAGAACCTCTGCACCGTGATGGACCTCCGCAGCGTTTCATCTGCAGCCAGTTGTCTGCCTGTCACATTCATTGTTATTCTGTTCCCCCATCACCGTGTCTGTGAGGAGCACTTGACCACACACAGCATTCATCATTCTGCAGCTCCCCTCACACTCAACCCTGAACACGTCCCGCGCTCCTCCACAGAACGCAGAGCAGCCTCCGTCCAATCGGAGCTAATGTTACACCTGAGACACCAGCGTACTCTAATCAGCTGTGATTAACCAGGTGACACCTGCGAGTGGGAGGACGGGCGCCATTACACAGGAAACCAGGCGAAATGTCAAGATCCTCACTTTGCATCTAACAAGACAAGATTAATGAAAGGTCCTTTATAAAGCGTCTGGAAGTCGCATTGATGGTAACAAATTATTTATTAATGATATTAGTGAATTCATAATGATACTCAATAAACAGTTCTGGAAATTATTCACATTCATATAAAGTCCAGTGTGTGTAGATCATGTAAAACACATGTGTGACCATTTACAGTCTGAACTCTCTCCATTACATTTCCTCCATAAATTATAGAGCCCGACCAATATTGTTGGGGGCTAATGGCAATAATGATGTCAGGGTATAAAAATACTGATATATAGTCAGAGAGATAGATAGATAGATAGATAGATAGATAGATAGATAGATAGATAGATAGATAGATAGATAGATAGATAGATAGATAGATTAATTGCTAATTATTTTTATGATACTGTTGCCGAACCCTTTTTACAAAGAAATGTATTTGAGGTTTGATATTTTACCAACCAAATATATTGAACATAAATTATGAAAATAAACATAGTTGCTTTTATGTCAAATGTAAATTAAATTACTGTATCGTTTATTCTGTAAATGAAAGGTTTTCTTAATTATAAACATAAACAAAGAGACTGTTATGTCTGTAAAAGGTCACCAAAAGTCTCGTAAATTATTGATTCCTATTAAAAAAGTTATCAGTAAAGTTAAAAGTTTCAACTAATAGTTGAGGTCTAGAAGTCTGACTGCGTTTACAATACATTATTTGTAGTTACAGGTGTTTGTTCAGTAAACTGTGTGTTTCCACTTCTCTCATCTTCTCATCTCTTTTTATTCTCACTCTCTCATTGTCTATGTGTGATGTGTTTGATGAGTGCTGCTAGAATAAGGCCATATTTTCCCAGCTCCTGCGCACACACACACACACACACACACACACACACACACGCACACACACACACACACACACACACACACAGACACACACACACACACACACACACACACACACACACACACACACACACACACACACACACACACACAGTGGGATTCCTGAAGGAGGGGAACACTGACGTGAGTGAAGCATACCTGTGGTTAATTATAATCAAATTAGATTTTTTCTTCAGATCATGTTCCCGCACGTTAACATGTTTCTGGTCTTAGATTGTTTACACAGAGCCGTGACTTAACTTAATTATTTTTGATTGTGGGCCACACAACACACCAGAGCCACACACACTTTTAAATCTTTGGTTTGATTTAAACACTGCACCTTTTTACTAAACTGTGTCAACACCCAGCTGTCATCTTTTAAATGTAATTATGTGTCTGTCTGCAGGTCGGCACTGCCAGTGGCCCTCACACTCTTATAAATTATAAATATTTTCACAAATGTTATTTATATTTTGGATTGGAGAGGGTATCAAGTTATTCCAAGTGGCAAGGCTTAAATCAGAGATAAGTCAGGAACAGAGACAGTAGGCTATGTAAAGATTGACGAAATGAATGATTCCAAAAGGTGGAAAACTGTCTAAATCGCCCCTGGTGGCTGGCTGCAGTATAACGAACCCTCCACGTTAGTCGATGGGGCATTGGCCAAACTAAAGTTAAAATAAGCGACACACCCAAATTTTTCTCAAAGATGGTTTCTGTCATTTTAGGTAGTTCTAACTTTTCCAACAAGGTTGATTTTATTAGGTGTCTGATTATATAAAAATAATCTGTGAAACATCATATCTGACAGCTGGAATAATTTGGCTTCATTTCTAGATAGTGAGAAGAAGACAAGTATCCCATCTTTGTTTATAGTGTGTGGTCAGGAATCGGTGTGGCCAAAGTCAAAGTTTAATTCATAGATCAAATTACTCGACAGATTCAAATGTTGATGATGGAGCTGGATAAAGAGTGAAATGGTCACACTTTATGTTTCATGTTTAGACTAAACCTCATGGTAACCTCATGGAAACCTCAAGGAAAAGTCAGGGGATCATCATAATCCCTTAAGGTCCATCCTCAGTGGATCCCAGTTGTCTGTACAAAATCTTTCTCTCTCAGACCCTCGGAGACAGACATTTTCATTCCCAGAGCGACATCACTAATGTGGTCAAATAAATAACATAATAATATAATTACAACCTATTTGCTTGTTTAACACTTGATTTCATTCATGTTTCTAGTGGTTAAATGTAAGAAAATGAAAGAAGAACGATAAAGTGGTTCACATTTAGACAGCTGCATGTGGACTGTAAACACGTATCTTTTTACAATGTGTTTATCCAAATCTAAGAGAACTGCTGACCACACGACGACAAGAGCAAAGAGATGTTTCCACCACAACCTCCAGCAAACTGAGCTCATTCTTTACTTTAGAAATAACTCAAATCTTCCTGCAGTCGATTTAATGAAAAAGAGATCCCACTTTCATCTATAGAAGAACAAGTGATGAAAAGAAACCCCTTAAAAGCCCCATAAAAAAGAAATATACAACATTAGAAAGAAAAGGTAGTAAACTGCTGTCTTTTCTCTTCCTGTAAAAGTGTTTCCACTGTTTGATGACTCATCCTGCAGTCAGGGACGTCTCATCAGACACTTTCTTGAATTTCTTCTGACTATAAATTCAGCTATTTACCGACCGGCACACAGGGACGTGTGCTCTCTGATTCATTGGTTAGATCTGCAGGCGTAGGCGACAGTGGTGGTTTAAGAACTAAGTCCTCAACAGCAGAGAGCATCCTGTCGTTGTGACTTGAGCTGAAGTTACTGCCAACTCTGCCGTGGGAAAGGAACAAACATACATTCAGTGCTGTTGACTACAGTCAACACCAATCAATATCAACTCTCTCCATAGATTTGTGTTTTTAACGGAAACACATATCACTCTGACATCCGTTTCTCATGGACTTTAAACAGTGTCACCTCATATAATGTAAATCAAGTCTAATTAAATCCCTAAATCTTGATGCCTTCTTGTTCTTTAATCAATAAGTAATGTGAATAATGAATTCAATAACACAAGTGAACAGTAGGATTAGTTGTTTTTTTTACCATTCAATGCTTTTTTCAACCCCTTTAATGTTTTCATGTAAATTGGAATGTACATTAACCTTTTCTTTTAACCTCAGATAGGTCTGTACT
Organism: Hippoglossus stenolepis; assembly: GCF_022539355.2. Lineage (NCBI taxonomy): Eukaryota > Metazoa > Chordata > Actinopteri > Pleuronectiformes > Pleuronectidae > Hippoglossus > Hippoglossus stenolepis. The sequence goes on from NC_061485.1 coordinate 15,031,616, forward strand.
GTAATCCAGTATTCACCGTTAGACCAGGAACAGACAGGAGAGTGAGGGGATCCCTGAGGAACGTAATCGAACAGCAGCAGCTCTGTTCCTCTGTCAGTGCAGGAATGTGCAGGCATGTCTCAATGTGAAGCTGCACAAAGACACCAGGGCCTCCGAGCCCCGAGATCCTCATTCGCTGTCAATCACAGCCTCTTCTGAGTATTCCAATGGAAAATTGTCACTTATACACAACAAGGAGGTGTCTGTGTAACCAGCGATGACCCATGATGCAGGAGCTCCAGAGAGTCTCTTATCAGTTTTAAATTAAAATCAGTGAATAGAATACATTTCAGCTATAGTACTGAATGAAAACACGTCAGGTTTTTGCTTCATTTGACAGATTCAAGGTTGAAATCTCCAGGACTCACACTATAGCTGCTCTCAGATATGCACTGAACTTTGGATACTTCACCGACATTTTCCGGATTGGCTGTATATGAGAACACAATTGGCCATTTTATATATAGCAAAATGTCTGGAAAATGTCTGATTGAACCCACGTGAGAATACAGCTTGTAAAATGTCTGGAGAATTCACAGGGAGTGGGGGGGGGGGTTTGATGACGTTTCTAACATGCAACAGATGCAAAAACGCAAAAAGATTATAAATATCTCAGGAAGACAAAGAGGTGTAGAGGACTCACGAGTACAAACTAATTTACACGTGTGTTTCATTTTCGGTAGCTTGCACTCGCAGGTGAAGCCGCCATGTGTTTTGGGTCATTAGCTTCTGAGCCATGAGTCAGACCTGCAACTTTCATTTTCAATGTTTAATTAATTCAAAAGACATTGAAAGGTTATATGACAAACTGTAAATTGCGGGGGGATAACTGTTTTTTTATTATTATATATCTTTCTTAACTTTATACTTAAATCTCGCCTATAATGGGACATTATCAGTTATGGTTTGATTCCCTCACACAGACTGCAGCCCACTACATGATCTCAGGAATTTTGAACACAACTGTTCTGTTTCACCATATCTGACAGTGTGTCATTTCCCTCTGTGTGTGTAACCCCCAAAGAAACATCTTTCAGGAGAACACGTCTGACGTTCCCTATGAGTCTAAATGTCAGTGACAGCTGGAAGCATCGTCTATTACTGGGAAACGTTCAGTCAGATCTTTGTCAAATTAGAAAAATTATTAAATAGTCTGCAAATGTTTAAATCTTGCGGTTTGTTGAGGCATCCTGCAGGAATGTGTCCTTTTCAGTCTATAGCTGATAAATCGAGCTCTCCGTGAGTTTGTGAAAATAATCCATTCTTTTATCCGGACATTTTGTACAACAACGCTACTGACATACACTTTCTGAACAAGCAAAAACATAGTTACTTCTAACTTTAAATGAAGGAATCTGTCTTTCTGTCCGTCGGTCTGTCTGTCCGTTTACTCACCTGAACGAATTAAAACTATGACCTAGATTGAGTGGTGATTTCATGGTCTTCCATTGGTCCATGAAGGGTTCAGTAGTTTAACTGGAGGTCTGCGACATGCGGTCCAGGGGGTACCCCGCCTCTTGCCCACTGTCAGCTGGAATTAGCTCCGGCTCCCCACTTCATGACGGCTTAAAAGTCTTTCCTTTCGAATGGAGAAAATGAATGAATCTGTTTACTTTGTTAATTTAGTTGCCACTGTAATATCATTATGGAATTATACCAGCAAAATGAAGGCATCATTCAAACATTAAATCCTAGGAGGTGAAGGCTACAAGCAATCCTATATGTAGCATGTTTCTTTAGGTCTGAACCGATACCACCTCTTTTGGTTGGAGGCACCTTTCACACCTGTTAGTTTGGTTCAGACTAAAGTGAAAGTCAGAAGGTCCGGACCAAACAAAGTATGTGTAAAAGCGTCCTGATTTATTCTTCATCCAATTCTACTTTTTCTAGTTTAAAGACAGAAAAATTGGGTCATTGAACCAGGTGCATGTTTCAAATGTTTAATCATAGGTGTGTTTTGGGTGGAACATACATTAAACACATCGGGGTGCCATCTGCCATCCCATTCAAACACCAGGTGCACTGGTTACACGTTGGTAAACTGCAAACATAAGGGAGGATTTGTGAAAGAGAAAACACTTCTCTGCAGAGGAAACCGTTTCACTTTGTGTGTGATCATCAGACCATCAAGCACAGTGTACGTTCGTCGGGCACCTGCTGATGTAGTTGCATACTACTATCTTGATAATGTGTCCCTACAATGAAAGTGAACATTGTGGCTTCTTACGTCACACCAGGCTTTTGTTGGTCAAAAGCATGAATGTTTTTCGTGCTTGAAGCGAGTTTTCTATTTGAGTTAGACACTGGAGGGGAAAAAGACCGTTGCATCCGTCTGAAACAGGCAGACACTTGCGTCACACTGGCACTGATGTACAATAAGGCTCTAAGAATTGGACTAAATTAGTTCTTTGAGACACAGTGACACAGTGACGGCTACTTAAACTCCAGGTTTCCTTTACTTTGACAAACCAATCGTTAAATTAATCCTATGATCTGATCTCCTGTGGCAAACTGGCACTGCACAGCGGTTCTTGGGATGGGTGATGGGATTATGGTTATGTAATCACACCAGAATCTCCTCATCACTGCTGTCATCAGATTCATTATGTGGGTCTATAACTAAATCAAAGAACTCCAGGAAAAGTCCAGGGCAGCAGAAATTACATTTCACTTCTCCTCAACCCTTTCAGTCCAGAACAAATCTATCCATTCATCCTTCCTTCCTTCCTTCCTTCCTTCCTTCCTTCCTTCCTTCCTTCCTTCCTTCCATCCATCCGTCCATCCATCCTTCCTTCATCTACTGATGATTAATTAAGGAGACATTTTCACCAGTGTCAGAACAGCATGAAGTAGAGGATAATCCAGTTGTACATTCAGTCCTGCAGTGATACATGCAGGTTTCACTATTTGCGACCAAACAGCACAAAGATTATTTTCCGTCTCTGTGTTATGTGTGTTATGGCCTGAGTGACCCTGTGAGTTGAAATCCTGACTGATTCCGGTCTCCTGCAGAGGAGGGAATGAGTGTTTGTGAAAAGCCTTTGTCAACTCCTCTTTTCACCCTGCATCCACAGGAGATGGGGTAGAAGCTGTGATGAGACAAGAGCAAAAATGATGGAAAATGGATTTTTAATTTTCCAAAAATAGGAACAACGAGGGAGGACATGGGCAGCACTCGGGCAAAGACGTGAACTGAAAGGAGTGTAATGAGAGAAAAGCTGGAGGAGAGGAGGAGAGATAATGTGTAATAGTGGGAGCTATCCTCTTCTCCCAGGTGGGGGGGTAATAAGAGATGGAGCGCGGCTGAGAAAGGGGCAGAACTACTGTGCACACGGGTTAATTTGGAAAAATCAGAGGGAGAAGCATTAATTGTCTTACTGACATGGTGGAACATTAAAAAATCAAAGAAAACAATAGCAAGAGAACCTGCAGACATTCAAACAAAACTTAAAGTCAGGATGTGCTGGAAAAGATCTATTTCATTCAAGGTAGCTCATCAGAGGACAAGACTGTTTAGATTCTGAAGAACCACACTCGACAGCAGTTGTGAAAAGAGAGCCAACATTGATCTTTTAAATATGGAAAATAACAGCAAACTAAATTAACTAAATAACAAAATTAAACTCAACATATGGCTCTAGATGAAAATATACAGGCTGATCAGGATTCATCCTGAACGATACACAAATTTCATCATGAGCCAGCTAATAAATCTACAGATATTTCACTCTGAGCCACAAATGTCAACCTCATGGTGTCGCAGAGGAAAATCAGTCTTCTTCTGTATTTTGGCAGTCGAGATGCTGACGCTGACGTTTTCCAGTGAAATTGAAAGAGGGACTAAAGTAAGATAAATATAATTGTAACCACTGTAACATTGTCACTGGTCTCCATGGTGATTTCTTCTTGTGTGTGGTGTTTCCCACTTCCAATTTCGTTGGTTACTGCTGCATTGGTTTCGGACACGTTTGATTGCAGTGGGTTGTTTTCGTGACGACGAACATGACTCGCTGGATGAGTAAATGGCTTTTTCTTAAGGCGGATTCACCTGTGTTTAAAAAACCTGCATATATCCACTAATTTAGGTGTAAAAGAGGAGCAGGTCACATAAGAACCATCAATCAAAATTGTGTGCTTATCCATTTGGCAGAGGTTAAAGTTGAGATAATTCTCTGAATGTATTCAATTCTAAATTTATATTTTTAGCAAGCTTCCCTAAAAGTAAATAAGAAAAAACACATGCACTCAAAATACAGTATGAAGTAACATCCAAGCTCTTTAAAAGAATAGAAAAATAAAAACCTATTATTATTATTATTATTATTGAATAAATAAAACCCTAGAAAATAGTATAGTATAGATAAAACACTAACGTCTATAGGGCAATATCCTGCAGTGATTATCTTATCTTAAATGTTAGAAACACTAGAGGTGTTTTTAGCTGACATGTCTATGTTTAAAAAATGGAAAGGAAGTGAAAAGATTTCGGAAAAACTGAGCTCACTGAATAAAAGAAACAAATGTACACATGGACAAATAATAAAGACACAACATTTCTTCCTCAAGTAAGAGAAACAGAACGGCAACATGTGAAGGACAGGGAGGTATAGAAGGAGGAATTATATAGTAAATGGTAGATGGGATGGTGCGAGGGCTGTCATTTTCTGAGAAAAAGCAAGAGCTTTCTTGCAACAATAGCCTGAGTGTGCCTGAGAGAGGCAGAGAGAGAGAGAGATAGGGAAGAGTACAAGAGTGCAAAATGGATTGAGGGAGTCTGATGTAAATGCCTCACAGGAAAGATTCATTTTCACAAGAGAAAGAGAGAGAGGGAACAGATGAGACAAATTCATAAATGGTGATAGGTAATCACGTTGGTTCTGTTTTCTTTATTCCCTCTGATTGTGATATTCTGTGATACGGACTTAAAATGTTCGAGCTTCGTCCAAAACAATGTGCACATTTTCTGCAGCCAGTGTGAGAGTCACACATCAGACAGACACACACGCAGGGGCTGTGAAAGCATTCTAATGATTGCCTCTGATTGTGAGCACACTTTGTGATACAGAATACACTGATTCTAAGCACTGAACATGATTACCATGATTACCTCTCTAACCTAAAAAAGAGATGGAGCTATCATTCTAACCAGTAGGAGATTGTATTATACAACCTTTCAACTAGAAATCACACATGTTCGGCTTTCAGACCCACTGTAGCTGCACGTAGCCACATTCTCCATCTTAGCTAAGCATAGCCTGTTATCCTGCATTTGCTATTTGGCACTAAACATAAAGTGCAGCAAAGGGACACAGTAGAGAACAAAGCAATGGATGAATAAAAGATGTGACTTGTTGAAGGTGTTAGACCTGTGATACGCTGGCGACCTGTCAAGGGTTTGTCATGTGTCTCGCTCGATGTCCGCTGGGATTTGTTCCAGCCCTCCCACGACCCTCAGAGGATACGGGTTAGAGAAAATCTTTGGGTAATGGCATTAGATGAAAAGTTAACTAATCGCACAAGTTATTACAATTCATTCCGAAGGGGAAAAGAACGTCCTTCTCCAATATCATCCAAGGTACTGTGACGGTCATACTCAGGTTTGATTAGATTTAAAAAATAAATTATATATTTAAGATCATGCTCCATGCACCAAAAATCACAAATCAATCCACAGCTGTAATAAAAAAAAGTGTACTACCAACAAGGGCATTTGAGGGTCACATTCAGTTTGTTTGAATCAATAACTCATTTAACACACAAACCACAGCCACACAGGGAACCTGGGTCCTTTGGGACGCATGTAAATCTGGGGCCTTGTGATAATCACCTGTTGTCCCTATATGAAAAATAACATGTTGTTAATTTGACCAGAAAGATGGATCTAGGATTTTTTTCCCCTTTAAAATTGTGAGGTGTTTTTAAAAAAAATCTTTTAAAATATATTTTCACAGATTTCCCAGGGAGCAATCAATTTATGGATCTTGATGAATAAATTCTGATGAGTGCAATTTGGTCTGGATCAAGTAAAACATCTAGTTTTTGTGGATTTAAATGTGGTTTCATAGGGAGGTAGAATTTTTCAGCCACTATACAGTAAAAGATTGGGTTACAAACCAGTGATCAAAACCAATTTGTAGTTAAGATCATGTGGATTCATTGGGGAATCCACAGTTTGTATGTGTCTTCAATTGTTTTAGAGCTGTGCCCAAACAAACATGACATTATTTATTAGGCCTTGGCAGAGGTATGCGCTCTAGTGCCATTCTAGTTCTTTGTGTACTACCTCAAACTTATAAACCCTCGTTACTATGACTATGACCTGAGATGTAGCCTCTTCCTGCATCACTGAGCAGAGTTTAGTGAGTCTGTGTTGGGAGCTGACTGAACTGCCATCTCCAGCTTGTGATACCCACTAACATCCAGAGCCCTGGGGGATTTCCACACCTCCTAACTTGGCAGCGGCTAATTGGACGAGTGTGTACAGATCAACCCTATATGACAAAAGGTTCATTATGCCAATTAAAAGCCTTCCCCCCTCTCCACACCCCCGTCTCATCCTGGAAGCGTTGTGTGCTCTTCTAGGCAGCGCGCCTCACTGCCTGTTAGTAATTATCCCCCAGCATTCCCAAGCTTTATCACCTGCAGTTGCCCGCGACGGGATGTGCGGATAAAATGAGAAATCTGAATTTGCTCGTTCACTCGTGCCGGTGAACATCTGTGTACTAACACGGTGGCTATTTGCTCGGCCACTCGTGCCGATAAAAAAAGAGGCACACACTGGGTGCAGTTCCAACACATATTCTTATCATATTGGATACAGAGTGCAGGCACAAAAACAAACAACCACATACATCATAAGCAATGGGACGTCACTTACTTGCACACATTAAACCCACTTGCCTGCTGCCATAGAGACAGATTAAATGTTAAGTGCACAGTGTCCGTTTTGCAGCCACAATATATTTCAACCTTCAGTGGCTTCACCTAGAAAAGCAGCATGCTTTTATTTTTTATTGCCTTAGATAGAGACAATGACAGCTAAGTCTTGAAGTAGCATTCAGGTGGAAGGATATTGAGAAGAAAATTGCAGGATTTGAGGATACAGAGAAGTAGGGTCAAAAACTAATTCACTGCTGCATCTATAAAAAAGACTAAACTACAGCTGCAGCTCACACCACTGCTGGCAGCTAACATCATCATCAGCTAATCCTGCTGCGTGCTGCAGAAACCCGTGTTTGGTTTTCGTGTGTTGGTTGACAAGATGGAGATCAGCGCTTCTGGCTTCTGTAATCCTGGAGATTAATTTGTTGACAGTGTGTAATTGTCAATGTTCCTTTGTCAATTAACAAACCTACTTTTCTTGTTGACATTATCGGTAATGAAGAGGGACTGATAAAATGTGCCAAAGATTTTTTTTTAATGTGATTACATTTATCTGTGAATTGAAACAGAGCTCACTTAAACAGCAATTGTATCAATTACGTTTAATTTTTTTCCAGCCTGGGCCCTCTGTTTATAAATGGGTTTGTGTAAATGAGGGTCACCTCAAAACTTTTAAAATCAGTCCAGCAGATGTGATCCCCTGGCATCTGCGACAAGGTGTCAGTGACTACAATGTAATCCAATGGGGCAACCGTGACAGTCCACAAAATGTCCACTAAAAGCTTTTCACCAATAAAAAGGTCAAATAGTTGTTCTGCGTCATTGCTAAGATACTGGCGAAGTAGAGAGTTCGTCTCACTTAACAAAAGGTCAAAAAGCACTCTCAACTGTGCAGCAGCTCGTTGTCCCTCCTCCGCTTGTTGCCTCTCTTGCTCTCCTCATTCTTTCTTCAATTTATAAGAGCTCTTTGTCAGTATACCCCGGCTAGTAGGGACAGCCATAAAAGCAACATACTTCATCAATATTGTCTACATCGGATTCAACAATAATAGTTTCTGGAAAATCCAAACTCCTCTCCCTAACTCTCACTCACGTTTCAGCCCCCGTCTTCCTGCAACAACCCAAGTGTCTTGAGACTTGTGTGACTCTTATCAAAGACCCACACTAAACTTTTAGTCTTTTATTGGTTAAAAAAAGACACTTTTATTGAACATTTTGTGGACTGTCGCAGTTGCCCTATAGGATTAAATTGTAGTCGCTGTGTTGTGAGGCGATCTACTTGATCGATTCCAAAAGTTTCTGTTTGTCACATTCATTTGCACACCCACATTTATTTTCATGGAGCCCAGGTTGAAAAGGACTGGAATTCCCCTTCAAGACACTGACGAGGTTTTCATTATTTTGGCTCAACGTTGTGTGCTAAAATCTCATCTAAGTTGAGGGTGCTTACATGCACATTAAATATGGGAGCTGTATCCATGGATTGAGTTACATTTGCTATCCATAAATTCCTCATAAATTCCAACCAGTGCTTTACTAAATCAGGTTACACCATTAAAACTGAAAAGTGGTTTGCATAAGTCAGCTCATATTTGAAGTAGATATTAGAGATAATAGTTCATGAATATGAATGCCTTTGATAACCTTTCCAGTCAGCCCCTTACAGCATTTTCCTCATTGATGGGACCGGTTGGAATGACTGTCTAAATTACTTCTTTTTAAGTGGTCCTCATGCAGACAGAAGCATCCATTAAAGAGTCCACTCTAACAGCAGTGAAACCCACATTTTCATCGCTCTATTGAAAAAGGTGTGGACCTGGTGAGAGCAGCTGGAAGGAGCCTCCCACTAATGGATTCAGGCTTTAAAGAGTCAGTGAGGTATTTCATCAAAAGGATATCATTATATTTCAAATTGGACTGGATTCCTATTTGTCACTCACTTCACTGCATTATTACGAAAAAAGGTTTTTACTCTTTAGTTTCACTAAAAAGGTTCCACCATTTTTGTCCAGACTGCAATATCTCAAAAACCATTTAATGGATCACTCTGACTTTTTATACCCACATTTGTGTTGGTGTCACGATGAATTGAAATCGCTTTGTTGGTCCTTTTTATTTAATGCCATCATTATCAGAATATATTAGATCGCAGAATGGTTTATGGCTAGGTTCCTTCAAAAGGCATTTTCATCCACTTCACCTGCATCTTGTATCAATGATAACTAACAGATATTAGCATGCTAACACATTGAACTAGGATGGCACGTGATTAACATTAGCATATTTGTATTGTCACCGTGACAATGCTGACATGCCCAGTGACACCTGACGGAGCTGCTAGAACATCTTAGTCTTATTTACTAATATTCAATCACACACTGGTATGGATACATTGTAATGGTTAATGTACAACATTACTGAGTCATAAAACATTGGTTGTTAACTTTCATGATCACTTACATGGATTCAGAATTTTTCAAGTTATTTGGTTTTGTTTATTTTTTGACACTGTTTTCTCAAACACAGTGAGAACGAATGGAAACATTATAATGTTGAATTACTGAATATTAGACTAGACTAGACCAGACTCTCTAAAAATATTAATGACAGTGATGAACTGGCCACATTTTCTTCCAACAATGGGAATCATCAATTATAGTCTCACTATTTTCTATAATAAATTATGAATCTGGCTTCATGGTGGTGCCGTAAAGCACTGTGACCTCCCAGCTAGAAGGTTCTGGGTTTGCTCAGTGGAGTTTGCATGTTCTCCCTGAGCCTGTATGGGTTTTCTCCAGCTTCGTCCCACAGTCCTCAGGAAAGGTTAATTGGAGACTAAATTGTCTGTTGGTGCGACGGCTTGCTTGTCTATATATGTCAGCCTTGTTATAGACTGACAACCTGTCCAGATTGTACACATCTTATCTGATATTACCTCCAGCCTTTGACCCTCACAGGAAGAGCGGTCCAGCTAATGGACGGATAATTATTGTCATGTTGTTGTCAGAAGCATCAATGCCTCTGACCCAGTTACCACTCTGCCACTGGAAGCTGTATATCTATATTTTCCATCTATTCTAACTGTCAACCACTCAACAACAGTGGCGCAAGTGATAGAAGTGACTCACATAATAAGACAATGTTCCTTTTCAACGATAATAATAAATACATTTCTGAGGTTAAGCTACATTTCACCTTCCTCACATCGCACAGTCGACAGACAGAGGAGGACATACCCAGAGTCACATAGTGAGGAGACAGGTAAAGCAGCACAGCAGCACTGCATGTCTGAATGAAAGTAAATGATAGAGCCAGCCAGTACAATTTGTGTATCTTGCACTGAACTCTGGTTGTGAACATGTCTGAGTGGAGAGATCTCCTGCTGCATTGTGCATGTGTGAAAGGCAAACTCCGGAGATAATTTCGGACCCAATTCTCCGGACATTATCATGTCTGAAAACAGTGTGAGCAGACACACCGACCCTTCAGGCTCTGTGAGCAGGACAGAGGAGATGTATCTGTCAACATGAACACTGCTGAGCTGCTTTAATGGACTGCATTCCTCACCAGCACAGACAGGACAACTGCATAATCAGAGGTGGCATTTTCCTTTAAGGAGCTAATTGTACCAAACTAATGACAGAAGGTGAACTGTGGCTGAGGAGACTCAGGGTCTGGTTCAGTCTGGGTCTTTCTCCCTTAGAGTTTTATAAACCACTCAAAGCACTTAACACTACATGTCACCCATTCACACATTTATACAGAGCTTCTATATGCAGCATTCTATCATTCACACATCATGGTGTCTTAAACGTCTTGACCAAGGATGCTTCCGCGTGCAAACTGAAGCAGCCAGGTGATCAGACCATCAACCTTCTGTTTAGTGGACGGCCCGCTTTACCTCCTGAGCAACTGACTCTGCTCTCATCATCAAACCCTCATTAACAGGTCACAAGACAAAACAGACACTGACGGAAAAAAGGTCCTTTTTTTATTGATGGAAGGTCTGAACACGGCAACATGTTGCTGTTTTTCATGACAACCCTGAAAACAAAACAATCAATTTATATTAGCAGCTGTAATTTTCTCCAAAACGTTATTTTAGCTGTTGTATTTACAACCTGGCAAAAATGAAAAGAAATAAATCAGTTTTTCCCTTTACAATTCTCTTTCACAGTGGAAACAACAGAGATGCATTGCTTCAATTATAACAACCAACTGAGGATAAACAACATGACTTTAACAGATAACACAAATAAATAAATACATCTCAACATGATAAGAATGGCACGGGATTTTGAATGAGTGCTTCTCTTAAAATATGATGCAAGGCTTTTTTTGCTGAGAGACGAAACCTCAAACCTGAACACGTAATTACAGAGCGGGGGACACAGTGATAAAAAGGATGAGCAGTTCTGTGCTACTGATGAATTTAAATGACCTGAAAGCAAAGAGGCAGAGAACGAGCTCCTGGTCTGATAATTCAAATCCCTCTTCAACACCTGGTTCCCACTTGACAGCCATTACGTTGTCACACTGTCAGCCTCTGTCGTTTTTATGGTAAAGGGAAGGCTGGGTTTTGATGGCACAAAACGATCTAAAGAGAAAAACACACTTCAAATTAAGTTTCATATGCACCCGCCCCATTCCACAAGATGCTACATCCGATAAATTTGATAGATTACAAACATCATTGTCTATTTAATTTACCTCACAGACGATATTAAAGTCCTCATATGCTGCTTTTTGTCAAACATTTTACATCATTCGTTCTGTTTTCAGAGTTTGGCGTAGCCCCACAGGGAATTCTATTCTTTAAGAACCTACCATCTAATGTTTCTGGCAGCCAAAAACAGATCACATGCTTCAGAGAGAATCAATTGTCTATAGCCGTTTTTAGACATGTCCTTTAAGGGAACAAAACAGATTTGGGTCCGGACATTCTCCAGAGGTTTCCTTTCACACATGCACAACACAGCGGGAGATTCACTCAGACACGTTCACAACAGCCACAAAGCTCTGCAGGATTCAGGAGAGGGGTGCAGACAGAGGCAGGATATAACGTATTGATTCTGCTACAGAGATGTTTTTGTTTACAGCATATCAATACCAGCGTCTGTCACCACAGACCCTCTTATCTTTGTCAGTGTCCTCTACATGAGTGGCTCCACTTTTCCATACGCAGATGTTTTCTTTTGATGTTCTCTTGTGTGGCAGTGAATCCTGTGGAGGTTCTCCTGCTGTGTTCTCACTACTCCGGAGTTTCTGCCAACTTTATACAAGGGGAATGGCTGGATAAAGTCTGCAGAAACTCTGGTGGTTCTCGCTCAGACAGTCATCTACTGAATTCACTCCATGTCTGAAAGAAGCTTATGACTTATAACTGCAATATATTCTAAGTTCTTCCTAATGATGTTGCCCCCAGTTTCTCTACGGGTGACAGCACACTGATCTACCTTTCCTGATCTTTTCTGACTGTTGCGTCCGAGCCTCAGACCCAGGCGTGGACGCTGCCTGCCCAGTCCACCAGGCGCCCTCTGTACCGGGCACGTGTGATCGGCTGAATGAGGAGCAGGAGTCGAAACCTCCGGAGCAGGCCGCAGAAGACCGCGGCTGCCACAACCACAAGAGGCGACATCATCACAAAGCCCAGGATGATGAGGGCGGAGCAGCTGTTGTCGTCAAGGTAACGGCAGATGGCGGAGGGGGCGTCAAGGATCTACAAAAACAAACAGAGGGGAACGTAAGAGAGAGTAATGAGCGTTTCGGTTTCAGCAGGAGTAGTTTATCCTCTGTCAAAACGCAAATGGGTAGAATCTGTCACTGGGTGGATATAATTTGTGTGTTTGTGTGTGTGTGTGTGTGTGTGTGTGTGTGTGTGTGTGTGTGTGTGTGTGTGTGTGTGTGTGTGTGTGTGTGTGTGTGTGTGTGTGTGTGTGTGTGCGCGCGTGTGCATTGCATAGGTTTAGCTCGGGTAAAGAAGTGTGACCACGCGGTTAGTGGGGTGTGACAGAGTTTCTCCCATCGTCCCTCTGGTTCAGATAAATAGTGGCTCAGAGCTGTCAGTACTCTGAGCTGTCAATCACCTGTGACGGCAGGAAGAAGTGTGAATGGAAGAAGAAGAGACAAAAAAGTCAAAAGAAAGAGGCGGGAAGAGAAGACAGCAAGTAAGGGTAGATGGGAGAGTGTGATGAGTGAGATCAGAGTTGTTAGCAGACATCCTTAAAAGTGCATGTTACAAGGTAACACACACAAACACACACACAGGCATAAGCACACAAACACACACAGTCACATAAAGTAAAAGCACATAATCCCTTTGTCAAACTCACAATCACACTCAGACACACTCAAAATGATTTAGCTGCATTTGAAACTCTTTGGCTTGATGATGTTCCATTGTACGCTTTTTCAAAAGGAACTTCACCACCTACAAATGTACCCTAGCAACAGTAGTGTTTAACATACAAACACACACTTCCCTCAAGCACACAGTGTGCTTCCACCAAGCCCATTTCCCTCCTCATCACGTTGTCAGTGTGTTTGTTCACAGCTGGTGCAGGCAACAAATCCGACAGTCTCGTCTTCTCAGTGGGTCACTCGCTCCACGCTCAGTCTGTCACCGTCACAATAGGACAAACTCTCTGACAGACACCGTCTGCAAACTGTTTGCTCTGATGTGACACTTGCTCTGCCCTAATCACGGTCGCAGTCTCGCTGCACCCACGCACTTCTTTGTTTGTCTGCATGTTTTCAATTTGTGTTTAATTTCACTGCTGCTCGCGTGGCAGAAAAAACAGCTTCACCTCATCACTCAGACACACAGTCTGACACACATCCTGACAAGCTTCAACATTTGAGGTTAGTCATCATCTTCTTGGACGGGCTTGTTGTTCAGACTTTCAAAATCACAAACACGAGGAATAGGCCTGAACAGCTTAAAGGGAATGGTGCAAGTATTGATGTAAGAATTTTGCTGCCAAGAACACTTTCCCCTGAAGGCTATAATTGTCTTGTTTTCTTCAACAAAGGCTTCAGGTGCCAATATTAATAAGAGATTATCTCCCCATTCGCCACAAATGACATGGTATTACTTGCCTTAACTCCAACAGTTAAGTTAAGGGAGGGACTGTGAAGATTCTTCCGCGTCAATGATTTGTTAATACTCTGTCGTGTTGGGGCAGAACACTGTCCTCCTAAACCTGCAGCAACTGATTTTTGGGCCTTTTGGAGTCATTGAAAACCAATTGTTAACACAACATTGACTATTATCACCTTTTAGCTTGAAATGACAAACATGTTAGAAAACAGTGGTCTGCTTACACATTTCAGCAGTTACAAGGGAACTTTTAACATTTAGTTATGACTGTCTGATGGATGTGGGATCAAAGTTCTCTCTGCTTGTAGCTCTGTGTTTGGTCTCTACCAACTCCTGAAGGACCTAAATGGCTCTTTAGCTGCTGAATGCTCTAGTTAGTGTCTAAGGGTACAATTATCTTGTTTGGTCCTGACCTTTGGACTTATCAGTTTAGTCTGAACCAAAATGCCAGGTATGAAAGGTGCTCGCAGGATTTCTTGCAGTTTCTTCACGTCTCTAATGACATAATGTTTGAAAGATGAGGAACTTCATTTGATTTGCATTAGTGCATTAGTACCATGCCAGAAATTGGTGATGCTGGTACCATAACGATATTGCAGTGCGAACGTAATTAATGAAATGAAACAGTTCATTCTTCTTCTCCATTCAAACATTAAGACTACCACCTGCTGAATTGACAGCACGCTGACGTCAGATGTGCTCCCGTCTAGAAACCAATCGATGTCCAGTATGCGTAGACACAGGCCACGTAGGTGATGACGACAAGACCTTTATGTTATACAAAATTCTTTCTTCTGCTCCCTAAATTGCAACGTGAAACCAGAACTAATTGGACCAAATGTAAACAACGTAACAAAGACATGAACTGGACTGTGGTTCAGACTCTCAGGTGTAAGGACCATAACTTTGTCTGCAGGTGTTGAGCAGACAGAGAACAGTGAGGTTATCAGAGCTGTTTTGCTCTCTCCTGCAGGTGAAAATGAAACTATGAGAGAAACTATGAGGGTGTAAAATGACAACAATGAGCTGTAATACACTGAAATGCTTTGTAGAATGAGGGGAGCCGATGGATGACAATTCTCTGTGGGTTCATCAATGCAGGTTATTATAAAAAATATTCATTATAGCAGCCTTGCACATGTTTTCTTAACATTTCGCCCACATTGTCAGCTTCCTGCAGAAAGCTGGAGCCTCCTCACAGCTCACACAACTTTGCTGTTCAAAGAGGTAAAACTTTAGTCTGACATGAAATTAAAATAAATAGAAAGGGGAAGGAAACATGGGGAGAGGTAAAGATGGGAATTATATTCAACAATGGTGCCCTGCAGGACTCTGATTGGAGTCTGAGCAATCAGAATCTGTATGTTTTACAATTTCACCTGCATAACAACAAGTTGATGTGTTCATCAACTCTAATTCTAATATGGTTTGTATTTTGCCTTGCCCTTGCCAGAAGAGACAGACAATAAAACATGGATAAGTGTCGAGCTGGAATTAAACCAAGGACGTTACAGTCAAAGGGTTTATAGCTTTGACCACTCATGTAAAGATGCCCCAATTAAAAAGCTCTAAGGGAAATGTCCAGCATGGTGATAGTTGTTTATGAGGTACAAATTTAAAGTTGTTGTTTATTGGAAATAATTAAAACAGGGAAGTCATAGTTTGCTAAATAAAACAAAGAAGAACTAAGTAAATGTATTTTACTCTCAATAATTAACTATTTTAAAGATATTACATTTGTTCCAAATACCCACAGTCGTACAGTAGAATAGTTTGTCACACACACACTGATTTATTTATTTGTCTTTGGATGCAACAAATCTGGACATTGAGGTGATTTATTAAAAAACGTTTGTTTGTTCAGTTTACTAACAAAATGGACAATATCACAACACACCTTTAAAGCAACACTAGTGCAACTTTTTTACCTCAAAACTGCAGCTTTAGAATTAGTTTGATCTGATCACTGACTTGGGATATGGAGAATGTTGCTAGTTGATTAGTGAGCAGGTATAATCTCCGTGGAGAAGTGTGGAACTGACTGATAGTCGCAGCTTAAATTGTCAGAATCAGGCCCAGCAAGTTCAAGAGTAATGAGGAACTGTAGATCAGTTAAAAAGACAGAGAAGTTATTAAAAACCAGGTTTACCTCTGTGATCTAGTGAGGAAACCTTTTAAAATAAGAATTCTTAGCAGAGTTTGGTGTGTTTGTTACAGTGGCAGCTCTTCTGATTCAGGAAGCCGGGGATCATGGGTAATATCTATTGTTCAGTTGTGTTTCAATTCAGTGAGTGGGACTACGCAGTCAGTGATTGATAGTCTTCTTTTTTTTCTACATGAAAACCCCCTAATTAATTCTCAACAGAATGAATCACCACGTATGGCTGCAGGGGGCGCTGTTACTCAGCTAAAGTTACATAGAGTTGTGTTGAACTATCTTGTTGGAGAAAATGGGCTTTATTTTTATTCAGTTCAAAATGTCCAAAAGCGAACTCAGCTATCTCCAGTCTTTATCCCTTTTTGCTCCGAGAAAATACTGCACTCTGGGACTCGCTGTGCTACCGGCACTAGAAAACACTGCCCTGAGTGTAATAAAATAATCTTGATCCTCTGCCAGTGAATCTGTCTCCCAGCATCCTCCAGTTTATCATCAAGGGACGACATCAGCTCAGATGCAACTGCACAAACTGAATTTTGGAGCTCAAAGCACTGCAGTGAAGCAGCTGTCAACAACTTCAAGGACAGAAAAAAAAAAAACAAGAGAAATATCTGTCGAGTCGAGCCCACATTTGTGCTGACAACTCACCCTTGAATGGCAGAGGAAGCCGGCGTAGAGCAGCAGTACAGCAGGCACCAGCACCACAGAGAAGACCACGGCGAGCAGCAGAGCGCTGGCTAAGACGACGCACAGGTTCCAGAGGACGAGGACGGCCCCGCAGGCCACGCAGCCAAACCTTCCCCTGCGGCTGCCCAGTGCACTGCCCCCGCTGTGGGCCACAGGAGGGGGCAGCATCTTCACCCCCTCCCCAACCCAGAACTCTTCCTCTTTCTCCTCCTCACCTGAACCGCCATCGTCCAGGTCAATGTCCATACCACACATCCTGAAAAACAGAGCTGTTTAGGAGAGCTTTATAGCAGACTCTGGGTGAAGTGTGGTTATAAAACACATATGTATCACAAGGGTGAGGTGCAAGGTGACGGCCTTGTTCAGGTTACACCCTTTGTGGGTACCATAGACTGTAAATAAAGACGGACGATTCATCTCAACTTTCTCCCACAATCCAGAAATGAAGCCAAAATATCCGGGATATGAACGCCACCATCTTGTGCACTTGGAGCCAGAGTCTGCGCAGCAGCGGCTGGGATGGAGCTGCAGTATTGAGGTCCTGCCGATACAAACTCTCGACCAATCGCAAGTCAGGCTCTACTGTCAATCATGACATGTCACCCCGTTTTAAAAAAGCTAATTAAACCCCAAATTCTGGAAAAGTTTGCACTTGAACAAACATCAGTGTGACAGAAACCATCTTTGAGAGTTTTTAGTTTGTCTCATCCACTTACTGGGAGGAGGTGGGATTTATGACCTATACTGCAGCCAGCCACAAGGTGGTGATCAAGACGCTGTCATGTCGTCCATCCTTACATACCGTCTATGGTGCGTACATTTACAACATCACACTTACTTGTTCAGAATTGTGTATAAATCGAATATATGTAATAAATTGATTATAAAAACCATTTCATCACCACTTTCATATTGACTCACACCCTGTTTTGTGTATCTTTGTGTATCTTTTCTCTGCAGAACAGAGGACATTTGCATCAGTTGCATTTGGCAATGCAACTGATGCAAATGTCCCCCTGATTTCCATCCAGGCAGCCAATACCTCATTACAGTGTGTGTATGAGGAACATGCTTTGACTTTACATAAACACAACACACACACACGCACACACACACACACACACACACACACACACACACACACACACACACACACACACACACACACACACACACACACACACACACACACACACACACACACACTTGAGCTGTCGTCCCACCCCTCCTCCTATCGATCTCATCGATCAGGTCTTTGACACTAAAGCCTGTGGGCCTGTACTGTAAGTCAATATGATCCGTTTTAAAGTGAATCTGTCCGGAACCTTTAACCTGATGCTGCCGAGCTGCAGACAGACACCACAGCTGCTCAACATCTGCATCATAATGGAACTGGAGGCAGTTTCTATAATGAAGTGTGAGACACCTTTCTTCTCTCGGCTCGAATTGTGCCCGACATGATGCCTATGTTATGTTTATGAATTTAGTTTATTTATTTTAGACTTCACAGCTCTGCTTTTGAAATCAAATCGCATCTGTTTACTCTAGCAACAGTTAAACAAAGAAAAGTCCACGCACACAATGTGTTGACCTCACATCAGCTGTAACAGAGTCTTTAAAGCTCCGAGGGAGGTTTTCTTCTCTTACCTGCAGCTGCAGATCCCGTTACTCTCTCGCTGCTTGTCGGATTCTTCTCTCTCCCTCCGTTCGGATCGTGGAGTTTCAGCTCCGAGCACAATGAACAGTTTTCTGTCAGTAAACACAGAGAAGCTGCTGCTGAGTTCAACCTGCTGAGCTGCTGCTGCTGAGAGGAGCCGCGTGCGTGTGGCAGCCGCCGACTCCGGGCCGCGCGCACCGCCGGTCAGTGCGCGCTCTGGCGGCCGCACGGCATTTCAGTTTCCATTGTAAAAAACAACAATAAACCGTGTTTTTCACATTTCAAAACAATCATATGGTTTCAGATTTGTGAACACACGCGTCCACACAGCCTCTCTTTAGCAATCAAACCAAAAATGAACATGGGAAAAAATATGTAAATGTAGGTGTGGGTGCATTATACCTGACTGACATACATTTTCTGGACCTTTCAATGGGTTTATACGTTCAGACAAATAGCTTCATTTACTAAAGATTCTCATTTGATAAAACACTGTTTCCTGGTTGCGGAGAATCCTCGTCCACTCTGACACCTGCTTTGTCTTTAATTGTTCTGTAGCTTACACACTAACTGACCTGGTCCAAAATCCATTTCAAAAATATCTGATGGATTGATGCATTTTATCAATACACGGGCGAATCCAAGGGAGGACACTGGCCCCTGAAGTGCCCATGTCCTGTCAATCTTTTTTTTAATAAACTAGTCACTAATGATAGGGTACTAATATTACTAACAATAAATACGACAATCTGGTAAGACTATTTATTTTCTAAGCTTTTTTGAAGTACACAATATGTTTGAACAAGGAACAATTTTAAAAAGATATATTCAATGACATGTGGCTTTGCTCAAAGTTATAGAGCTAACAGTAAACAAGGAATGACTTCAACATGCACCTTACTGATTTAGGATTTGTGCATGGATATGCAAGTGTAGGTTGTGGCCCCATTTATGGCCCCTGATTTAGAGAAATCCAGGATCAGCAATCAATACACAGTACGACTAGATATCAGGCTGTCAAGGGACTTCCTCGTTTAACCCTGTCCTAATGTGCTGTGTAATGTAAAATGAGCGGTGAGTCCTACTCTACCTGTCTGAGCAAATGGGTTTAAATCAGTAAATCATGTCAGTTTAGTCAGATAATCAGATAACATGACAGGAAGATTAGATTAGGATACGCTGCAATTCATGGAACTCACTCATACTAAAATAAATGGACAACAATACACAAGGATCACCTCTAAATCCAGCAGGCCATTCTTAGGCTTATTAATCGTGCCTATTCTCTCTTATTAAACATCTGGTGAAATTTACAGATTTACAATTTTTCTGCCTTAAGCAGAATTTGATTGGTGGGGCTCACTGCCTTCCCATTGCCAATTCTATATTGACAATCGTCAGTGCCTGATTATTTTCACACCCTCTGTAAATGTAACACACATATTATTAGTGGTGAATTGATCAAACCAGTTATAATTGACATAATATTCCTGTGGGGAAATTTTAACAGGCAATGATTGCACTTACACGCATCGCTCGGCTCTGCATGTGTCTGGTGGCACTTATTAAAAACACGTATTCTCTCTTGCACAGAGCCATAACTCAGTTACCGGCTCGACAGCAGTGTTTGATAGATGTATATTAAATGCCTTGTGATGTTTATCAAGATACTTATTAAACGTCTGCTGATTTATGATGCTGTTCTGTCTAAGTTAATTGTCTCCTTATCAGATGAAATGTAAGCCTGTATTATGATTATTATTATTATAGCTCTGTTTTGCTTTAAGAAGCTTTGTTGCTGTTACTAAATATGAACAGCAGGGGCAGCAGTGTCAACTAAACGTCTAATATAATCTGTTTAATTGTATCTCTATTATTATTCTGTCCCCTTGCTCACTCAGCTTCCAACTCTAAAAACAAACAAAGTCTTTCAGACATTCTGGTAAAACAGCATCAAACCACAGATAGGACACTCATAAGTAAAGAAACAAAAATACCTTTGATCCTGGTAAAAGTTGATATGTGAGAAAACAGAAAGTTTTAAGTAATATATAAATCAACTTGCTTGACAAACTAGATAATGACAATAGACGTGATGTGTTGATAAAAGTCCCCCTGAGTGTCTCCCTCTGCTGCCTGCACTTCACAAACCTCAGAGCATCGTCGGCTGTGTGGCTGTGAGATAAGAGCATGATCGATTTGTTTTGCTGCGCAGACTGACAGTCAACCTTTGGCTGTTCAAATTAAATTACACAGAGCGAGAGAGAAAAGATGGGAGGATAAGGGGGAGCGATGAGGAGGGATATTGCCTGAATGTAGAGAAAGCATTGATGGAATGACTGACGAAGAGGAGGAGAGTCGCTGCAAAGAGTCTGAGGGGAAAGATGTTTGGTTTTGAGAAATTGAGTTAGAAGTTACAACGTAAACCGTTAATATAATATAACCTTCTGCGCTGACATCTGCTGGACACTCTGTGAACTTGTTAAACCAAATCTATCTATCTATCTATCTATCTATCTATCTATCTATCTATCTATCTATCTTTCTATCATAAAATTACAATACTTTTGAATAGTAAGTTATTGTCATCTTCCATAATAACATTAACACAATTGACATTAACCATATTGCAGGATATTTAATATTATAAACATTATTTTATTAGAAATCTTGTATACAAACCTGTTGTCTCTTCTGGTCTTACCTGCAATTAACATGTAATTTCACCTTTTTAATGTAATGAGTTTGACAAATTTATTGTTTTTCATCAAGACATGTATTATTATTATGATTATTATGATTGTTATTATTATTATTATTATTGTTGTTGTTATTATTATTATTTGCAGCAATTGAACACTCTTTTCTACCTTTAATATAGAAACAAACTACACCTCTTCCACATAAACTAAACCATAAATGGATACTAGAGCCTGACTGATGTTTCAGAAACATATCAGATCTGCATTTTCGTTTGCCAATATGAAAACTTTTGTTATGATTGTGTTTATTTTCTTAAGGCAACATCTACATATTTAAATGTATCTATGATACAAGTCTCAATACCATTTCATTGTCATAAGAGTTTGATTACAACATTTTAGGAATCATTACCAATTTTTTAAAGATGTCAATTTGCCAATATAATGGTACAATAATTAATTTACTCCACGATACCTGTATCAGCCCTCAAATTTTTGTTACCGTCACTCTGCAAGTAAACAATATCTTTAGATATTTTACACTAAAAAGACTGAAACTTAAAACACCACTGAACTGTTGAAATGCTTCAGTACACAGAGCGAGGACTGTGGATGTTGTCCCTGATCAGCTCACTGTCAGTAGCAACTATTTTAACATACATATAGAAATGTGAGGATTGTTTTAGGATAGACTTGTAAACATTAAAGTAGACAAACCATGAACAAAATCCTTAATGAGTGAAAGTATCTTGGGAAGACTTTCTCTGTGACGTCCCATCACAGCATCTCATCAAACTCTTTGGCTCCGTAACGTCAGATTCAGGCCAATGAAGCGTTGAGCAGCAGTTTCTCTTCCCATCATGCAGCTCTTCTGCGCTCCAGTAAGTGGCAACAACATCTATTAAAAGTCTGTTGTGTCTCTGAGTTTTGTTGTTGGAAGAAAACAAGATCATGTGTCATGGCCTGAATTCACAAAGCACGGTCGTAAAGACGGCTTCATTTTTGGGAAATTAGAGAAAGGAATCTGTGTTTATTTTCCCTTTTTTTATGTCCAAATACATTTCCTGTGAGAAAGCGAGCTCAATAGTTGTATAAATCCACAAAGGCACAAAAAGGCTGTTATCACAACAACAGAATTTATTGCATTCAAAGCAGATTAAAAGTAATAAGTCTACAACTGATGAACAGACTAAAGTCGTGTCTTTATGCACGAATGCACACGTGTTAATCAGCAAAAAAAAATTGCGTAAGCTGGTGTGTTTGCATGAGTTTATATACAAGAGTGTGTAATCAGATAGTATGACTGTGTGAGCGTGTGTGTGTCATTTCTTTAACACAAAGTGAAATCTTATTTTGAAAGTGCCTTTACAATACTACAAACTGGTACAAAGGATGCAGTGTGGAGGAGAGACGGCGGAAGAGATGAAGTGAGACAGACGACAAACCTACCCTCCGTCTGATGAGTGTGGTAGTGAGTGATGGTCTGTGTGTGGGTGAGCATGCTTATGAGAGTGTGTGTCTGAGTGCGGCAGAGGGTGAGGCTGTGCCCCGCTGAGGGTGTCGGGTAAAGACGGAGCGTCCAGGCCGTTGTCTGGGTACAGCTGCATCACTGCTCCCTCCTGGGTGCCCTCCTTACTGCAGGACTGGCAGCTGCAGTGGAAGATCCTCTCCACCAGCTTGTCCACACGAGGGGAGTCCTCACTGCCAGGGCACTCCAGAGTCACCTGTCCTCACACACACACACACACACACACACACACACACACACACAGAGAGCTGAATGCCTCTGTTTCCTGTCTAGAGGTACCAAGCCATAGTCTCGTGGGTTTGGTCAAACCGGTTTCCTCTCAGTGGCCTTGTTTACACTGTATCTGCACTTTATCCTAACACAAACTGAACTTTATTTGCTCTTGGTCTTAATCTTCAATTTTTTCAAACAGTTTTAACGATGTAAATTTGTTTTTGGTCCTCCTGCCATCATGTTCTTATTTCAGTTTGTGTTGTCTGATTGTGTTGATAGCACATAAGTCAATACACAAACAGGGTGAATTCAGGTAGTCTGGGACATTGGGTGATGTGGGACACCTACGCTCCAGTCTGTTTACTTCCTGTTCTAACAAAATCGCTGCAACAGGACTTTTACCACAGCTTTAGCATGGACATCATGTGACTGAAATCACATGACTTTAAACAGTTTGAACTGATTGTCTGGTTAGCTAACTAGTGCTAAATCACTTTGCTCTCTAGGACAGAGATGATCCAAAAAGCACAGAAGAGTCTGTCCTGTGTTCTGCAGCCATTGGTCTCACCAAGCATGTGGAGGAGACAATGGGCTGATCGATGATGATGATGATGGTCTCTCACCTGCAAGGACTGATGGTTCCCCAATAGAAATGATTGCATGAATAATCTGTTATTGTCATTTTTGCTTGTTGTTGAATTTTAAGGTATTTTTAAAAAATGTGATTCACCTTTAATATCATGTTTTAAAGGAATATTATATTTTTTTTAGGTAAGATACGGTTCTGAAAAAAATATGACTTTTACTTGTTAATATGAATTATTGACATTTCTATGAATACTATACATTTTCTTAGTAATTTTTTTCATAATGCATTTTAAAAGTTGGTAATATTGAGCTTGTCATGCATAAAGCAAGCCGAATATAAGATTACAAATTACACATTTTCTTTTTTGGCACAACGAACACTAAAAGCTGCGTCTTGTCTCCCCTGAGTATGATATCTCCATTCTTTCTTCTGGTGTGGTTAGAAAACATCTTAAGGATCACAGAAAGGTATTTAATATGTTGA
This sequence comes from Hippoglossus stenolepis, assembly GCF_022539355.2. Classification (NCBI taxonomy): domain Eukaryota; kingdom Metazoa; phylum Chordata; class Actinopteri; order Pleuronectiformes; family Pleuronectidae; genus Hippoglossus; species Hippoglossus stenolepis. The sequence continues at coordinate 15,055,653 of NC_061485.1, forward strand.
TGCAATGTGTAAAACAGATTTCAGAATACGTAGTAGAAGTCAAATTTGCAGAAAATGTCCCAGATTAACCGAATTCACCCTATGATAAACAGATCATGAACAACCCGCTCTCTGTGTAAATCTCTGTGTTGTACAAGCTGAACTGTTTCTCCGGACCTCACACAACTTCACCTCACTGTGTTTTCCACAGAAAATTATCATTCAGCAGTTTTATCAAGATCAAGTGCCAGAGCAGCACGAAGCAGAGTCCCCCTTCATGAGAGCTGGCTTTGTGTTGTTTCTAACTCCATTTTTGTTTAAAGTCCTGCAGCAGCAGTCACGACCAGGGAGATAAACATCCAGTTCGAGCTAATTAGAAGTAAGAGGAGACTGTGGATGCATTTTCTCTGGCCTCCTGCATGCAACAAAAATAGCAAGACAACTAGTAAAGTAATGGGCTGTGGGCTCTAGATACAATATTTAGCTCTGAAACATGAGGAGGCCTCACCTGTGGTCCCACCCGCCCAGTCTACCTGTCAGCTTTCCAAACTACATACACTAAACCACAAAACTGTTGTTATCACAGGACTGGAATTCCTCTGGCTTAAAGGGACAATAAACCCATGTGATACAGACTCCAACTAATGAAGAACCACAGACATCCTGGGTTTATGTTTTTTTTCCTCTGCTTTTTATTTGCTAGTGAACAGCACATGCTTGCCATTTTTCACGCTGGAAACTTGTGGTTTATGTGTGAGTTTGACGAGTCAGTGTTGGTGTGCGCTTGCCACATGAGCTAATGTGCAATAACTCTTACCACTTCCCACTGTGTCTGAGCAGGCATGCAGGAGTCACAGTGCACCAGAGACTCGGTCGACTGTGGGAACGTGTTGGGGACACTGTAACTGAAGCACTGGCCCAGACAAGCTCTGCAACGAGGAGGAGAGAGCGCATCATTATATTTCATTCAACTGCACGGCCAGAGAGATCATGCTTGTATGTGAGCAAAAAAAACAAAACTAAAAAATTTAAACCAACATAAATTCACTGGGATTAATGTTCATCTCCACATAGGACTCTGTTAGATATGCTTCCAATTCACATTTCAAGTAGAAATCAAACGACTACATACAAAGTCAGAAGAATAAGTCAGAAAGTAAAACAACATTTAGTTAGTTTGGTTCTTTTCATGGGATTTGTTGACAATAGGAAACAATATTAACATCCCAGCCTTGACCTTTAAAGCAACACTATGTCAACTTTACTGAGTAACAGCGCCCTCTGCAGCCATTAATTCTGTTCGGCAATTGAGTGGTTTTGCATGTAGAGAAAAAACAAAGTCTATAGATTGTGTCGTCCCACTCACTGAACTGAAACACATGTGACCGTAGGGTATTATAACCCATGATCTGCATCTTCCTGAAGAAGAATAGCTGCTTCTGTTGCAAATACACTAAACTATATTTAGAATTCTTCATATTTTAAAAGTATCCCAATAACTATCAGAGATAAACTTTTGTTTATTTAACTGATCTACAGTTCATCATTACGCCTGAACTTGCTGGATCTGATTCTGACTATTTAAGCTGTGACTACCAGTCAGTCCCACACTTCTCACAGGAGACACTGCTGTTTTAAGGTAAACAAGTTACAAAGTGTTTCTTTTATATAAATACCTGCAGTTTTCCATCCTTATTTAGATTTTTAAATGCAGTTTTCCACCTATAGAGGCTGCTAATGCTTACATTAATTCTGCAGCATGTTTACAGTTTGTGTTACAGTTAGTAATTTGTTTTTTATATATACATCAGTGGATCATCTGTCACACATAAGTGTCACATCTCTGTCATTATTTGAATACTCTGTGATAATAATAATAATTTCATCTACAGCACTTTTTGAGTAAAGGGCAGATAGTGCTTACCAGTGCATGGAGGCAGCATGAAAAAGACAGAGGCAGATATGAAAAAACAACATCAAAATACAATACAGCATAAAAGACAGTTAGTTATAAAATGCTTATAATTAAGCTTTAAAAAACACAGAGCTGTGTTGTGCAGACAACTACAATTAATCTAAGACAAGAAGCTAAGTCTATATAAATGAATTAAAAGACAGGATTTTAAAAACCGAAACAGTATCATTACACTGAATCCAAATACGAAGTGTCATTACAGCAAGAGCTCGATCCCCACTTGACCTTAACCTGAGTTCTGGAACAGCTAAAAGATCTAAGCAGCAGATTTAAGAGGCCTTTTGAGATAATAAGAGTTGACTGTGTTCAAGGAAACCAGGGAAAATACAAGAATCTACACTGTTACTGTAGCTACTGTTGTATGTGTGGGATTATGGTAAATAACTCTTAATGTGTAAGATCACTTTTATGAGCTACTTGAAGTAAAGCACCTCGATATTCTTTTCATCAGTGCCAATCTCCATTGTGTCCTTCAAACTGAACTGAATCACTGAGAATAAAACGTATTGACATTTCCACATTGCTCTCCCTCTTCTCTCCAGCTGCACTGAGAGACAGAGACAGAGGGACAGAGAGGGCCTTCATCCTGACCTGTTTTGAATAGAGCGAGGCTGACATCCCGTGTGCCCGACTATCTGTGTGATGTTCTTGGCTTCGCACCAGGCGCTCTTGTCAGGGAACAACGCCAGGCGGTTGATGTGTGCAGGCGGTGCCGCTGAATACAGTGCAAACAGTGCGCAGCAAATCTGAATCCTCTGCCACATGACTGCACCTACAGGGGCAGAAAAACCCTCAGCGTTACCACCCTGTTAAACCTGGTACCAGACAAAATCGCACAATGTTTCTACACGTCCTCTGATGTGCTCAGATTTCTTCTGTTTGAATAGATAACATGAAATGTGAACTTTACATATGCCTTCTATAGTGAATTGAAAACTTCCTGGTATTTAGCAGCTTGAAAACCAGAGGCCCAATGGGATTCACATTGTGTCCGGTTGTCAGGTTTGTCTCATTTGAATGATGATTAGATTATAAGAGATGGTTTTTCAATGATCTGTATCACCTGCTGGTTTCATATTATCCCAAAGAGACAATAAGATGAGCTAGGGAGAGGTGCTCCAAACACCTGAATGTAAAACCAAGGCGTCCCAGTGCTCTCTTCCACATTATCTTTAAAAATGCCTTACCCAGTCACGTCATTTACAACCTCCTAAATTCTTTTGTCCTGCTGCTTATGAAAAAAAAAGTTGCCAGTGGTCACCCAGGTTGACTTCTTTACGCACTTTTCAGCACTTCCATATGCGTCTGACACAAGTAACCTGACCTTGTCTGCAGAGAACCAGCAGAGCCATCTGGGCCATGCTGAAGATTTAAAACATGAAGGGGCTGCCGGGGCACACCGCTGGGAGGGGGCAGGACCTGCTTTCATGAATATACATACGACTTTTCTTCTTTCTTTCTCTTCTCTTTTGGACACGCTTCAATTGAACTCTTAAACGATTTCAGTCATAATGGTGAAAATTGTAATTTCTTTTCTTTCTTCATGTGGAATAAAGTCCCAGGGAACAGTTAAAATGGTTAGTGTATACAATAGAAAAAATTATATCTAAAACGTTGTTTAGTATTTTACATAAGTGTGGCAATAAAATGTTGAGTTGACTTCTAAAAATGTAAGTTGTTTTTTTTTCAGAATTTTGAACCAATTCAGTTTTAATAGTGTAGTTTCTTGAATGGACAAGTTTTCAGTAGCATTGAAATAAGATTCTGTGGAAAAGACTTTTTCTTCTGGCCTTTTTTACATTATTCAACTTCTTCTAATCATGAAGTTTGTAAAATATAATTTACTTTTTTTGATAGTCAACAGTTTATTTCCTCGATTTAACGTTACTTAATGTGGGAGCAGCTGTAATCGTCATTTTAAGTTGACTACAAAAAATGCTAAGCAACTTGGTTGTTTTCAGAATTTTAAGTCCATTACATTTTTACATAGTCTCTTACCAGTCTCCACTAACATAACGTAAAGTAACATACTGTAACAGTTCAAGTTAACGTCTGTTTTGCTTAAAGCTTCTTCTTCCTCTGGCCTTTTTGTCATTTTCATTAATCGACTTTATTTAGTCATGAATGTTAATAAAATATAATTTCCTTAATTCGTTCACAGTCAGAACTCAGTGTTTAGTTGACTATTGACATTTTTTTCAAAAAAATGTTTTATCTAAATTTTGAGCCAATAAAATTTTAATAGTGTATAGTCGTATAGCAGACCAGTTTGGAGTAATGTAACGTAAAGTAAAGTCAAAGTTACAGTGAACGTCTTTAAGTCTAAGCAAAAAGTGAAGATGTCTTCTTCTGCCTTTTTTCTTTTTCTTTAATCTTCTTTTAATCATTTACAGTATGCCAATGAAATATAATTTCTTTACATTTTAAATAAAGTCAAAACTTTATTTCCTCGAGTTGTCGTTCTTCAATGTGGAAGCAGCTCAAACAAACATTTTAACAAGTGAAAGTTTAAACAGCTGCAAAAAGAGAAAAGTACCTGATGTAACGTGTTAGATTGCAGATAGTGAAGTAATGGCGTTACTTTTTTAAAAAGTAAAAAGTATGTTCTGAGGCCCAGCAGTGGTCATGGTGGAGACACTTACCGGAGGAACAGCCGGTTGATCACTGCGCAACGTCCCGCTGAGCTGAGCCCTGACGCGGGGCTGGAGAAGGCAGGGGATGCGGCTGCTGGTCGGACAACCTCCGGGCTCCGGTGATCACAGGAAACTCTGAGCACAAGTGAGCGGCTCCGTGTGTCATACGAAAGTTACATCATCCGGAAAGAATAAAGAACCGTTCCTCCGTCCGACTGCACGGCCGCGGGGAAGGATGGAGAGATGGGCTCGGCAGTGAGCGCTATCTCATCTCCGGGCCCATCAGCTCTGAGCGTCCCTCTCCTTTGTTCCCCCCCACCACACTTAAATTCCCATGTAGGAAAGAAGAAGAAACAGGACAAGTTTCCAGGTTGTATTGTTTGGTTGTGAAGCTTCGGAACAGGGGTGAGGCAGCGGTGCAGCCCTCTGACACACCGGGGTCCTGCTGCGCCGTTTCGGGACGTAAGAAAACGCGGAGGGAGGGATGAGGGCACGGAGGGAAGGAGGGAGGGAAAGTGTTGGGTCGGTTTCAAAAGTTTCCCCAAGTAGGAGCGAGGCGAGACCACAGATCAGATTTACTGGACAAATATGCAAATACAACGAGATGAGACAGATAGGGTCGAGCACTCACGGTCATGTGTGACACATCTGGGGCAGCTTGGCCATCGTAGGTTTTCAGATTTTAAAAGTGAAACGTTAATAAAGCGGTGTAATAACCCGGTACAAGTGGGAAACAGATGTGAATGGCTCTGAGTCACACTTCTCTCTCCATAGACACATGAAAAGCACCTTTAGTAGGCTGCAGTAATATGAAGAGCAGGTTACCTCGACCATATGCTGATGACACCTTGGTTTCATTAAGGCCCCACAATATGTTTGACAGACTCTGGAGGAGCAGGAGTCGCTGGAAGGCAGTGTGTTCCCTGGTCTCGCTGACATGTGAGCCGGATCCGTTTATTAAATATGATTTCAATAGGAATTTGGGGGATAAACCTGCCTTTTGATGCGCAAATCATACATGTCAGGCTATTTTCATGGTTCAAAAGCTCTCAACTGTACCTCAAAGGAGGAATGAGTGGAGAAATACGTGTTTGAATCCTCCAGGGGGAATACAAATACACACATTGGGGTCCAAAAGTCTTTAAAGAGGATAATCCCCTGCAGGATGTTTACCATGTATTAGAAATGTATAAGCTTCATATTATTTCTTTCTTATCCCTTATCTTAAAGGGATAAAATGGCCCTTTCATTCGACACTGTACTCTTTACAATCTTTCCATGACTCACTTGTGTAAGCACCAGCCCTTCACTGCACGTCCAAATACAGGACGAGATGAGATGAGCTAAAGACCCAACTAACGGGTAAAAATCACTTCTGTTCCTTCTTCCCTTTGCTCATTCTTATATGTGACGGTGTATGAGTCCATCTGCAGAATCCCAATTAAATCTCAGAAAGACCAGCGTTGACTTTGCTCTTAATTCAAAACAAATTGCCTCCATAACCTATAATTATATCTTTCATATATAAAGTACTTGTCTACTACTTTCAATACTGTTTGTACCAAGTCTCTGATTTTAGCTTCTCTTCACTGGCTTCCAGTAGATTTTAGAACAGATTTTATTTCTGACTTTTAAGGCCTGCTCACCTTATTATATATTTTAGATCTTTTGACACCACATGTGCCCGGTCGTGACCTGAGCTCCTCAGCGAAGGCCCTTTACTCACCATTCCACAGTCCCGGCTGAGGACCTGAGGTGACGGGGCCTTTTCGGTCAGGGCTCCCACTCTGTGGAAAACTCTCCCTGAGGAGAGCTGCCTGACAAATTCCCCTCTTTTAAATCTTTCTCAAAGACACATTTTTGTCAGTGTGCTTTCTTCAGGTTCTGATCTTACTATTTCCACCATTTTACAATGTTTTATTTGATCTTTTTACTCTTTTCTCATTTCAAATTATATTTTATTTTTGTAGAGCTCTATTGCTGTGTGATCTTCAAAATACATTTTCCTATTGTTTACCTTCAATTTTATATTTTTAACTTGAAAAGCACCTTTTTTATTATTGTATGAATGCTGCATGATGCTGCAGTGCCTCGTGATGTTTCATACGTAAAATGTAACCTGCAAAAAATGTATTATTAAGTATATTATTAACTCCAGCTTTGAATGTGCTGTAGTGGAACAAAGAGTATTTTCATCTGAAAATTATATAGCTAAACACAATGAAATGTTAAGCGCCAGTGCCTGGAAATTGATGTCATGGAAAGTAATAAAGCACTAAATCTGCTTATTTGAATTCCATCCCCATTGGCCTCATTGTCTTTTAAAAGTAAATCAACTGCAGCAGTTTGAGCCTGGAGTCGTGCAGCAGCACACATGCACGTCTCACCTTTTATTACATGACATTCACCAGCACTGATTAACCAGTTCTTCCCCATTAGATAAATAAAAAGGACTGGATAAAGTTCTTCGATCGGTTATTGTGAAACATCATGGAGACATTTTTCAGACAGGCACAGACAGGTACAGACGATGGGTTTAGCTGTCCTGATACACCTCACCTGTGTGACCAGTTCCCCTCTCATCCCCCATCCCCCTCACACACACACCCCCATTCCTACACTTCATCTCGTCAGTGCTCCCTTGCTCACAGGTGTTCAGCCTGGCTGGACTTCATAAGCCCCCCTATCTGTTTCACGCTTCACTTGCAAACAAATATTTTAATGGACAGGGGATGAGTGACACGGCTTAATTTCTGACAGGGTTACTCTGTGTCTAAAGCACCGCACTACACCCAGCGCTGAAGAAAACAGGCCTTTGAACACACTGAAGTGGGTTTAGATCTGTTGTGTGCAGGAATGTACTGTATGTGCTTATACTTAACATTGCTAAGAAAACCTTTCCTGCGACGGAGGGAGGGAAAATGTGAGTGTGTAGCAGAGTGGGCATGCAACAGTGGATTCATTTCTTTGATGTGAACGTACAACATGCGTAATGTTCAGACATGCAAAGTGCAGAACTCACCTGTTAGTAATAACACCGAGCTCCAGTCCAGAAATGGCATTCCTCTGCATTCCATGGATTGTGCTTCACCAGGGGGGCTGGATAAACATGTGCGCATGTATGCACGCACGCACGCACGCACGCATACACACACACAATCCCTCTTCTCTCCAAGCAGACCCATGAAATCATACATAAGTGATCAATCACACTCAAAACAACCTCAGCCAATGAATACACAGGATGTAAGAGATTCCTGCTGATATGAAGATGCGATTTTTCAAACTCCCAGTGACGAGAACAGTTGCAGTCACAGAAACACTCTTGTCTGAAAACAGGACCATATAACAAGACGTACACTGTCCTTATGGTCTAAGAGTTTTCCTGTCTTTATTTTAAAAAACTGAATCTATAAATCAGAAAGCTGTTTTTTCATGTCACACTATTTGCAAAAAAAACCTTCCTAGCAATAGGAAGTATCTACGTGTCCTTGAGCAAGACACTGAACCCCCTAATAAGACATGCATTACACGGACAAAGTGTTTTGACGAAATAAAGCGCTTCATAAATGCAGCATGTTTGTAATTTCCGATATTTCCTTCACCGACTGCATTTTCTTTAATTCCATCTTTGTGTGCAAGTTTTCATCCTCCCACTCTCAGGGCTGCAGATGCTGAACCTGGCCCTCATTCCAAAACAGCAGGAGTTCAAGTCTCCCAGCTCATTAACACACAAAATTTACTCCCACCCCCAAAACCACATTTTTTCTTCTTAAACACGCACACAGAAAAACAGAGAGAGAGAGAAAGACAGAGTTTTCCATAATGACTTTATTAAATATATCGACTACTCTTTTGTTACAAACACGTGCATCGGTGGACACCAGCGCCATGGCAGAAAGGAACAGCACAGAAAACAAAGACAACTGAAAAACAGATGAGCGACTGTGTGGTAAATCCTCATCTTCTTTAGTCCGTCATTACTGGTCCTGAGGATTAACATGCAAACACACACAGAAACCATGTGTCATGACGGGTCAGTGTGTCATAAACCTCAAACAAAATGACTCATCTCACCCTCTGTGCTCACCTTAACCACACGTCCGTGAATCAGGTACGGGGACCTGAACTCATGCTGGCAGTTGGCGTATCCCATGCCCAGTCCCAGACCTGAACCCAATGACACGGGCCACGTCCGACCTACGAGAGGGGGGGGAAAAAACATTGCATTTTAAAAAAGAAATCTTTAAAGAAAAGAACATTGATTTACTGGGATAACTTGATAAAGATCACTTACGTTTAAAGAAAAGGACGGAGAATACGATGCCCACACCAAGGCCAGTCACTGCAGGGAGGAGGAAAAAAGTATGAGGAACTAGATCAAAATACACGTCCTAATGATTTGACTTAAATACTCAGGTAATGGGATCACGTCTGAATCAGGATGTAAACTGGCATAGATGTAAATCTGTTGTAATGAGGTCCGCAGGGGGGCCGCTATTACATTTGATGCAGGAGTTAGTAAATAGCAGCAAAGTTAGTATGACATTGCTCATTAGGAAAAGGGAGGGAGAGAAAAAGCAGCAAGAGCTCAAACGTCCAAGAGAGGAAGAAACCGTTGAAGGGGTGCGAGAGAGGGGGAACGGAGTTAAAAAGGAGCCAGGTCAGTATTCATGAGGCAGAGGGCAGGGGAGGTAATAGGTAAACACGTGCACATACATGCAGGTTAAGTGATGTCTTGACACCGTGGTCGAGTAAAAGGTTAGTCGGAGGCACAGAAGTTGCCTGGGCTGTTAGGAGTGCTGCGACCAGAGCGGGATCTCGAGGTGGAATGTGTTTGTGTGCTTAACTTCACCTCGCTGCAGGCCATACCGCACCCAACAGCACACCAGCCAGCACAGAAAACACATAAAAACAAGTATTTGGGCCCCTCCGAGTCTTAATTGGATTCAGAGCTATGCAGCATGACCTCTTTGCCTGAACCAGAACCTTCAAACTGTTTCCTATTACAAAATCTACACGTCAGACAGGACCACAAAAGCTCCTGTTCGTCCTCGTTATCACGGCACGTCGACAAAAAAAAAAGAAATATCACCGTCCTCTGCATCCTTGTCGAGAAAACATTTAGTTCAAGTTGAGTTCCTCACTCTGTTACAGCCTCCCTCTGTCTTTGCTCTCCAGCCAGAGCATTTTTGAAACCTACGGTTTTTCCACTGACTGAAATACAGTAAAAAGCACTGGCAAAATGTGAGGGTAGATCAACATCTCATTTTGGCTTCATTTCTCTTCGTCTGGACATCTCCAAGGGGGATGGATTATAACAAAAACATTTGTGCTGGAGTAGAATGATTGTATAACCCACAGGCCTGAGAACGCACAATAAGTTCTGTAGAAGGATCCAGAGCCGGTTAACTACATTGTTATTTTTCTCATTACCGACATTTTCTGCCAATGGCATCAATGACACATTCACTTGCGATCATCACGAGTTAGTGAATTATACTGCTGGCCTTTTTCTCCCTCAACATTGCTTTTTTAAAATGATTGTGAAAACACATTACTTTGTAAAACTCTGCTTGGAGGGGCCACTGTTGAGCTGAACTTTAATGAAAGAAATAATCTCACCAAACATTACTAAGACTAAATCAACATGGTGGTTTTAATTGCACTGTTCTATTTACAGGTTTCTTTTCCATTTTTTGCATTTTCAGTCAACCGGTCGGCTGCAGACTGAAATGTCTCAACAACTTGAAGGGGCATTGCCATGAAACTTTGTACAGACTTTGATTTTGGTTTGTTGCGTCACAATGAGGGATTTGGGCTTTCTTTAAGTGAAATATCCAAACAACTATTTACTGTAGGTTCTTATTACTGACTCGTAAAACTAACGGCCACTCACATCAAACTCAGCTGATCCTTGTGGTTATTGTTAAAAAGCTAATGATAGCATGCTAATGTACTGTACTTCTTAACATGGTGAACATTAAAGCCGCTACACATCGGCACGGTAACATTGTTACTGTGAGCAAGTTAATATTGAATTCAAAACACCACTGCATCAAATTACAGCCTCACAACGGCTCCAATGTTGTTGTAGAGTCTTGGTCTTGTTAATACAAAGCATACACAGGGCCCAGGGATGGAAACGTGTATATGTAGCAAAAAAAAAAACTGTACAGAATTATTTATAATATTCTTTTTGAAGTGCAAAAGTAAAGACATGCAATTGTGAGTGACAATGGGCTCGGCTGGTTCAGTTTTTACTGAGAAAGATGTTCTGCTCTTTTTAGATAAAGTTAAACGCAGACCTTTCAACATCACCATTATCAGCTCAAACAAATGAGACTGTGCTGAGTTCTACTACAATTATTACTGGCCTTTCTCACCCTTGTTCCTCATATAAATACCATGTTTCCAATAAACACCGTTTTTTTCCTCCTCTGAAGAGGATGTTGCTGATTGTTTCCCTCTGTAGCATCAATCCACATGCAATTGGTTTCTCGTTCCCTTTGCTAAAAGAAGTTGGATTTGACTTCCCTCGTGGTTTCTTCACTTTTATCATTGGCCAGTTGGCTACTGTGTAAAATCCTGAGCTTCCTTTATAAGCACAGCGCTTCTCCTTTGTAGGATATCCAAGAGTTTGACCACAAAATCTGTGGTGCTAAATATATACAAGTAGGCTAAAGGCGTTATTGATACACTCACACAATGCTGCACAAAGTAGGCCAGAGATTGTGTACCTGAATTATCATATTAAGTTTTGACTAACCAAAGAAATGTACTTTTTAAACAAGACAGGTTAGTATATGCAGCTGAGTTTCTCTGACTAACAGACACGTTGGTGCAGCTGGCAATTCGCTACACTGAGCTCAAAGAGACGCCACAATACAGATGTTTTTCCTTCCAGCAAGAAACCTTTCATCGGGCCAGCGCTGACTTCACTGGTGTCTTCTGGTACAGACAGTTTACCAGTCTGAGCATTTCGAGTGCTTCAGCACTGGACTGAACCAAATACTATTGATTAACTTGATCCCAAACAACACAGAGAGAGACTGATGATCTGCTTTAATATTGGTTAGTTTCTCCTCTCTCACTGCTTCTCTTTATTCTGATAATTGGCCAAATTTAGCAACATATGTCACAATATAATTGTAAATATATACTTGAGATGTATACATACAGAGTTGTAGGGTGTTTGTTCACTTCAGGCCATGCTAGTGTGTTCAGTAACAAATGATATAGCATTTGAAATGTAGTTTTTTTTTTAAACAGTCTAGAGGGTGCATGTCTATTTTTACTTTTTAGCAATGATGTAACCCTCACAGAGTGTGTGGCAGTAAAGTTCTGAAGACAACTATCTGTCACCTCTAATTCTAGACATAGCAGATGTATTTACATTAATTTTGACTGACATGATTGTGGAAGATCATTTGCTTGGTAAACAGGAAATCTTAAGAGGACAAGATAACTGAAAGTCACTATTTTATGCTCATTTTGTCAGTGGAAACATATCTATATGTAAACAATAACAATATATTGTGTGATGCTTGTTTACTTAACGTGTTTCGTATCCAGATATGACTTTAAGCTGATTACATTTAGACCTGGTATAATGAGAGTCTCGCAATGTGATCTCAATGTGATCTCAATGTGATCTGATCGCCCTGTCCAGCTCAGGTTAGATCCCCCTCTCATTTGCACAGGTCCAGAAACCAACTACAAAAAAATATATATATATAGAAGAAGACAGAAAGAGATGGCAGCCATCTGTGATGCTGAGTTATTGTGTTGGCCTCAATGCATTGGTGTCTTGAAAAATGTAAGGATTGAGGAGAGGGCTGCATCATGTGTTCACCGGCTGCACCTTCCTCCTGGTAGGATACACCTGTATTCAATGTGTTCACAATCCGTCAGTGACAACCTCTGGAGGTTGTTTGGCCAACCTGATCACAATTTACA